>NC_058410.1:50373614-50664583 GCF_002201575.2 Neomonachus schauinslandi | reverse complement strand
TTATATTATATTATATTATATTATATTATATTATATTATATTATATTATATTATATTATATATGTATTATTTTATATTTTATATTTCACTGACAAATGCCATTGGAATTTTGATGGAGATTGCATTGAACATAGATTGCTTTGGATAGTATGGACATTTTAACAATATTCATCCAATCCATGAACATTTGTGTTGTCTTCAATTTCTTTTATCAATGTCTTCTTCTTTTCAGAGTACAGGTCTTTCATCTCCTTGGTTAAATTTATGCCTAGGTATTTTATTATTTTTGATGCAATTGTAAACGGAATTGTTGTTTTCTTAATTTCTCTTTCTGATAGTTCATTATTAGTGTATAGAAATGCAATAGATTTCTTCAGGGCATGTGGCTGGCTCAGTTGATAGAGCATGCAACTCTTGATCTCGGGGTTGTAAGTACAAGCCCCACATTGGGTATAGAGTTTACTTAAAGATTATCTTAAAAAAAAAACACAGAAATGCAACAGATTTCTGTACATTAATTTTGTTTCCTGCAACTTTACTGAATTCATTTATCTGTTTTAACAGGTTTTTTTAATAGGTAATATTATGTCATCTGCAAATAATGACAGTTTTACTTCTTCCTTCCCAATTTGGATGCCTTTTATTTCTTTTTCATGCCTAATTACTCCAGCTAGGGATTCTAATATAATGTGAATAAAAGTGGCAAGAGTGGATATCCTTGTCTTGTTTCTGATCTTAAAGGTAAAGCTTTAAGTTTTCCACTGTTGAGTATCCATGTATGTTTTTATATCCCTATTTAGGCTATAAGTTCCTGAAGAATGAGGAGTATCTTACACTTATAAGTCTCAAGGCACCCAGCAGCAGTGTCTCCATGTATTAAACACTCAAGAAATATTTGGCTAGTGAGTCAACTTGGCACAGTGGAGAAAGTATGCAGGCTTATGGAATAAGGGAAAGATTAATTCAAATCCCAGCTCTGCCATTTACTCGTTAGGTAAACTCGAACAATACTTAATATCCTGAGCCTCAGTTTCCCTAGTTTTGAGATAAAATCGGATAGTGTATATAATCTACTGTTATTTATAGATGTGGATAACTATAAAATGTTTAAAAATGAGTGCATTTTAACATTAAGCAGAAAATTAAAATGCCAGCTTTGAAAACATCATGATTCCTTTTGCCTCCTACTCCCCTGAGTGTAAGAATAACCCCACTCAAATGTACATGCTGGAAGGCACCCCAGCAATGACCCTTTTCTGCAAACCATCTTTTCCCTTGAATAAACTTTCCCCAAAACAAATCTGATGAATAACTAAAATAGGCCAGAGCGTCTTCTGAATTCTGAGTATAATAATATTTCGGCCACAAGAGGGCAGTGTGACTGTGGCTACTGTATGAAGTAGCCATTAGCATTACACAGCAGGACACTCTGTGCCTCAGTAACTGTTTTCATTTGAAGATTGATTTTATATACTTGAATTAATTTTATTCTTTAAAGCAAGAATAATTGAAAGCAGGATATTTCCACCACTTCCTTCTGGAACATCTTTTCTCAGGCTATAACTGGTTAAGTACAAACTTAACATCATTCTTCTCTGTTTAAAAGAGTGATTCATCTCTTTTCCTGGAGTCATTTCCTGTAGGGCCTTAAGAGGCCTTCTAGCTCCAAATTACTGTACATTCCCAGTTCTTGTTATGTTTCCTGCAGGCCATGAAGTTCATGGGTTTTATTATAGCCTTGCAAATTAGTAGAAAAAAATTTACTAGCCCATAAACATTTTATCAGCCTCATCTTGTTCCTGGGGGCAGATTGGTAACAAAATTGCTGAAAGCACTATTAGGCGTAACCTGCTCAGCTATGAAACTAATGATTGTTACGCAACCCGTTTCTAGCTTTTTATTTCCTCCTTGCAAATGCTGTCAACGTACAGTGGCTACGGGCCTGAATGTAACCAGGTAAACCTGTGACCCAACCCTGTGCAATCTGTAGCATGCGTGGTGAAAGTGATACACACACACGATTTCATTGGCAAATGGCAATCCCGCTCTCTTGAAAAGCCTCACTGGCCTCTGCTCAAGGGGATGACTGGCCAGAACATGCCCGCTCTCTCCTCCTCCTCCTTGTCCCTCTGCTCCCCCTACCCTGCAGCCAGACACCCAGAGGGAGAGTGGGCAGAACCTTGGCACACTATTTGACAAAGGTTTCTGATCTCCGGGCTGAGATGGATGTTTCCACACTCAGGAAGCTGACACCTAGGTGGTGTGGTGCAGTGGCCTAAGTCACTGTCTACTTTTATCCCTTTGCAAAGTCACACGTGTTTCTTTGTGGCTGCTATTCCCCACGTCAACTTAGACTTCATGTGGGCCGGCCTTAACATGGCTGAGGATAAATATCCTTAGCCCTACATTTTGGGAATGCCTGCCCCTTTCTGTAAGAGTAGCTGTGGTTCTACATCCTTCTCTTCCACACTGGTTATGGCTCTGCCCACCCACACTGGCCCACCTAGCACAAGGTGGCAGATGAGCCACACAATAATTAATAATGCAAGCAGATGTACCACAAAAGAGAAACAGTTTCCTGTAGGCAAGAGGGCAGGTGAGGACAACCACGGAGAAGAGGCCAGTTCTTTTTCAACCATCAGGACTTCTTCCCTCTTAGGTCAAGGCTCTGAGTAAGTAAGTCAGTGGGAGTTGGACTGGTCTCATTATTGGGCACTGGCTCCTGATTTGAGCTCTGCCCCATAAACAAAGGGAGTTGGTAAGGAAAGTAGAGAGCTGGCAGCAATAAGAGAGGGCGGTTGAAAGTAGGCTCCGCAGTGGTTCCTAGTCCTGGGCTGCTGAGCAGAATGTGAGGATGCTGATGACATGAATTTCAAGACAGACTTCAGGACCACTTCTTCCCAATGAATGTACTAAGAGAAGTTAAGAGATGTCCTGTGAAAATAGACTTCCACAAGGTTTTCTTCATTACAGGATTTCTCAGTCTTTCATAGGCCAAAATTTATATCTCCCAAAGGGAGAGATTATTTTACCACAAAACCTGTTTTTGAAATAATGTCATACAAACCTAATGTTTTAAGTTGCACACAAGGGAACTGTTTTTCTAATCATCTAATTTGGACCAGTTATTCTAAAGGAAAAAAAAAAATGTGGGCAGCTACATGCAAAAGAATGAAACCGGACCACTTTCTTACACTATACACAAAAATTAACTCAAAATGAATTGGAGACCTAAATGTGAGACCTGAAACAATAAAAATCCTAGAAGAGAGCACAAGTAGTAATTTCTCTGACAGCAGCCATTTTTGTTGGAAAAAAATCAGCATTTCCTAGATACATCTTCTTTTTTTTTTTTTTAAAAGATTTTATTTATTTATTTGAGAGAGAGAATGAGATAGAGAGCATGAGAGGGGGGAGGGTCAGAGAGAGAGGTAGACTCCCTGCTGAGCAGGGAGCCCGACGTGGGACTCGATCCCGGGACTCCAGGATCATGACCTGAGCCGAAGGCAGTCGCTTAACCAACTGAGCCACCCAGGCGCCCCTAGATACGTCTTCTATGGCAAGGGAAATAAAAGCAAAAATAAACTGTTGGGACTGCAACAAAATAAAAGCTTCTGTACAGCAAAGGAAACAATCAACAAAATGAAAAGACAACTTACTGAATAGGAGAATATATTTGCAAATAACATATCTGATAGAGGGCTGGTATCCAAAATATATAAAGGACTTACACAACTCAACACCAAAAAAGCAAATCATCCAATTAAAAATGGGCAGAAGACATGAACAGACATTTCTCCAAAGAAGACACACAGATGGCCAACAGACACATGAAAAGATGCTGAACACCACTCATCATCAGGGAAATACAAATCAAAACCACGATGAGCCATCACCTCACACGCATCAGAATGACTAAAATCAACAACACAAGAAAAACAAGCGTTGGTGAGAATGTGGAGAAAAAGGAACCCTTGTGCACTATCAGTGGGAATGCAAACTGGTGCAGCCACTGTGGAAAATGGTATGGAAGTTCCTCAAAAAATTAAAGATAGAATTACTATATAATCCAGTAATTCAACTACTGGGTATTTGCCCAAAGAATATGAAAACACTAATTCAAAAAGATATATGCACCCCTATGTTTATTGCAGCATTATTTACAATAGCCAATTTACAGAAGCAGCCCAAGTATGCAATGATAGATGAATGGATAAAGAAGATGCGGTATATATATATATATACCATAGAATATTATTCAGACATAAAGAAAGAATGAAATCTTGCCATTTGGAATGACATGCTCTAGAGGGTATAATGCTAAGTGAAATAAGTCAGAAAAAGGCAAATACCACATGTGGTTTCACTCATATGTGGAATTTAAGAAACAAAACAAACAAAAAAGACAAGCAAAAAAAACAGACTCTTTAATATAGAGAATAGACTGGTGGTTACCAGAAGGGAAGTGGGTGGCAGGATGGGGGAAATAGGTGATGGGGATTAAGAGCACACTTATCATGAGGAGCATGAGTAATGTATAGGACTGTTGAATCACTATACAGTACCCCTGAAACTAATATAACACTATATGTTAATTATATTGGAATTAAAATAAAAATAGATTAATTTAATTTAATTTAAAAATGATAATGTGTTGTTCCTTATTAAATAAGAGCAAAAATGGTTTTTCCTGTGTGACCAAAAAATAAGATTGAGGACTACCTCCAGGGTGTCTTTAGGGGGTTGGAGGTGGCATTCTCACGTTACATTTACAAATACCCAGGGTCCTAGTGAAGGGTACAAAAATTGCTTTTCATGCAGCTACATCTTTATTTCAACAAGCTCTTAATTCTTCTCAGATGTCACCTTGTAAGAATCCCCAAGTTCTAAAAACTGGTTTAGAGGTTGCCTGGCTCATGGTGTGATAAACTGATAAATGAAGAGGCTCAATGTTTTTTAGGCAGTCTCTGAATGCCTGATATCAGGAAAACCTGAAATAACACGTAACTTGGTGTTGCTGCCATTGTTTTAAATAATTGCCATGGTAACACATGAGATGAGAATGCAAGAAAACGTTTTGGCTGGGTCGTTTTGCAGGTTAGGGAGTGCTCCCTACCCATCTACAAGGCTTCCATGAGTCCTGCTAATCTTGCTCTGCTCTGCACCGTAAGGGCAATGATGAAGTTTGTTGTCCTTAGAGCATGTCTGAGGAAGTGGGGATTGCCAAGAATTACCGTCTGAATTCCAAATGGAGGAAACCAACCATCAGTGTTCAGGGCTCAAGAATAAATGACAATAACTCAGTACATATTGAATTGGGTTCATGTGATCTAGCCACAAACCTATAGATACTTTGCACCTATAGAAACTTCCTCTAGAGTGTCTTGTATGAGTACCTGTGTCAAATTGGCCCAAAAGGTGACCTGCAGAGCTCTGACCTGGTATGAAACTCAGCCATCTATTCTGAGAAACCAAAGTCTGACTTCAAGATGAAAAAACAGAAACTCAAGAAAGAAAGGAAGGAAGGAAGGAAGGAAGGAAGGAAGGAAGGAAGGAAGAAGGGAGGGAGGGAGGGAGGAAGGAAGGAAGGAAAGAAAAAGAAAGAAAGAAAGAAAGAAAGAAGAAAGAAGAATCCTTAATCTCCTCCAGAAACCTAGGGAGAGGGAGGAGGTGCATACCAATACTTGCGGCCACACGGAGAGAGGACTTAAATGGCCTGAGAAAGAATGTGTCATTCTAAGTGGAGAAGAAAACCGCTATTGTCTAACACTTAAATCAAAAATACTGTATAAACAGCTAACAGCTGTTTTTCAGCCTTTGCTTTTTAGAGCAAAAGCCAATAAAAGAAAAGACATACTCCTTCAAATGTGGTTTTTCTTCAGAGCCCAGATTTTCTACAATTAATTTCCAACCCAGAAGTAGGTCCTGCTTTGGATCGATCGTCTTGTTTTGAAGACTAGAGAAAACGACAAAGTTTAGTGCAGCACCACAGATCTGGATGGAGGCTGAGCCAAACGGACTTGCCATACCAAGGGGAAGGCATATACGAGTCAGGGGGAATCTTAGTATTAAAAACCAAAAACCAGTCCTCTCAAAACTCTCCTCAGTAAGTGCATATTGTAAGGAAGAAAAGTTAACTTTGCACACAGAAGTAGGAAACAAGGTGCGTGTCTTTGAGGTATTGTTTGATTTCAGGACCCTGAACTACAAAATCATCAAGGAGAGTAAATGACATGGTTCATTCTTTTGTTGTCCATGTTTGAAAGTCACCTGGTAAGACCAGGAGAACGCTAATGAGCACCCATCTTGTAAATAAGGAAATTACAGGGGACTTTTAAAAGGGATATTCATATGAAAAATTACTAGCTAAGTCTTATAATTATGAAACCAGAGGAATAAAATAACAGTGAGGCGAGGTCTGGTTTATAAACAGAGACTCAAAGATAAGGCCTTACTTATTCCCTCTTGGTGCCTCTGTTAATGCTGTTTACTCCGCCCCGAATACCAGCTTCAGTCCCTTAAAGGAAGTATTATACCTACTTCGGGTATCAGCTCTTCACTCATCTCTAACTTTTCTATTATAAAAATGTAATGTATGTACACACACACATACATGTATATGAAGAGTGACAGAGAGAGCTTTTAAACGTTCTCTTTCTCATATCTGTATTTTATCTTAAAATGTTGATGTGCAGTCTGTGTTTGCTTCCGCATGTGTATATCTTGCTTCAGTGTCCATATGACCTGAATATTATGAACACATGATACCTATTCCCAGTATCATGGCAGAGCCGATCCTCTGAAGGCCCTTCTGCTACCATTCTCTTAGATCCTAAACACAGTGTCATTTTTTTTTTTAGATTTCATTTATTTATTTGACAGAGAGAGACACAGCGAGAGCAGGAACACAAGCAGGGAGCCCGATGTGGGGCTCGATCCCATGACCCTGGGATCACAACCTGAGCCGAAGGCAGACGCTTAACGACTGAGCCACCCAGGCGCCCAACACAATGTCATTTTTAATGTGGGCTTGCAGATAGCAAAGGAACCCTCCAGAGTCCAAAGAAATGAGCAGCGAGCTGAAAGCCAAGCTGAGGTGTTAAGGTCAGTACAGGACCAAATCAAACACTAAGTCCTGGGCCCACTGAAGGTGCAAAAGCCAAACTCAAGTCCTGCTTTAAACTCTGACCCTTGAAGGGGCTAAATCAGTTGTCTCGGTCCTGGAGGAAGCAAATGAAAACCTCTTTTGGGTAAATAACTCTGATTTAGGCCTTCTGCACTACCACAGATCAAGCAAAATGCGTTCAGAATCAAACATCACCAAACAGCAAGAAAATAAGCCACAATAGGTAGGAGAAAGCAGAAAGCACAAACAAATTCATACTTCCAAGACTTTGGTACTAGAATTATCAAATGCAAATTTTTAAATACTGTATATGAAATATGACCAGGCAGATTTGGAAAAGAGCTAAGTAAAACAGTTTTTAATAAAAAATATAATTGTTGAAATTAACAACTCAATGGCTGGAGTAAACAGTACCTAAGACAGTTGAAAAGAGAATCAGTGAACTAGTGTGTCTGAAGAAATTACCCAGAGTACAGCACATAGAGACAGGAATATATGAAAGAGGGGTGAAGACATGGAAGATGGAATGAGAAGTTCTAATATGCTGATCATAAGAGTCCCAGAAAAGACTAGGGAGAACAGGTGAAAGGCATTATTCAAAGAGATAATGAATGAGAAGTTCCAGCACTGATGAGTGATATGAATCCACAGATAGAGGAGCATAACAGAGACCATGCAGGATTAAGAACAAAAAATAAAATCTGCACTAAGATACATCATAGTAAAACTGTAGAATGCTAAACTCAAAAAGAAGATCCTAAAGGCAACAAGCAGAAAAAAAAGGCAGATCACCGACAAAGAAACAATTAGGTTGTCAGCATAGACCTATAAAGGTGTCAACAGAAACGGAAACCAGAAAACAGGTAGAATATCTTCAAAGTGATAAGAGAAAAGAACCCAGAATTGCATGTGCTGCAAAAGCTGCTTTTAAGAATGAGTGTGGAATGAATTATTTTTAGATAAACATGATATGTGAACAAAAAATGAACAATATGAAGGGTGCTATGCTTAAGCCTCTTTCTGGGCATCATACCAGGAATGCTTTTTTGTGAAAAAAGAAAAAAAAAATTTAAGCAGGAGTTTAACATTTACTTAGCTGAGTGACAAAGAGGGTTTTTGGTGTTCCCTGACTCCCTGGGAATTCAGGAAACAATTGAGTTATTGGTGGTTTAAAATGTCAGAGAGCAGTAATCACAATGTGCTTCCCACTCTCAATTACTTTAAGCATTGTCTGATTTTGAGGCTTATTCTTGAGAACTAAATGTTTTTCTAGTATATATTGTGCAGTTTCCACATGCTCAGTATGACTAATGCATTAGTCACAAGTGACAATATAAGAGATTCAAGAAAAGACAGTCTTGGGCTCTGGAATGACTTTCTTCCCAATACTTAGCTCCCCCCCTCCCATCCAACCAATTATTGTCCCCTACCTCTGAGACCCACTCTATTCTGGGCAAGAGGTACCTCCAGAGTACAACCTGTTGCTTCTTGAAGACTTTACTTCAGTAAAAAGTTCCATCATCTCTCTTGGGCAGACATTCTCCCTGTATTTCTCATTCCTTTCCCTATAATCTCTTATCTACCAGTGGGGAAATGTGTGAGCCCAGCTGTTAAGAGAAGAGAAAGGAGGAGACAAGAGAAAAACTTACCTGGGGTTGGTACAACTTCAACAAAGATATTTTAAGCTGTAGTTTTTGTAATATGGAAAAGCAGGAACCAACCCAAGTATCCACCAATTAGGAACCAGCTAAGCAAACTTTAGCATCTGGAAAAAAATGGAATATGATCTTGCCATGGCTGATGATAAATGCAAGCCTGTGTGGACTCTGGCTCCATGTGGATTATGGGATTGCATCCAGTTGCTTATGTAAACTAATGTCAAACTGATAAACATAGATCACAGACTCAATTATGCACCAGGGTTACAATTAGTCATGCAGATAGAGAGCTAAGAATTAAAAAAAGATACAGAGTTTTCTAACTTATTAGTAAATTTGTTACTTATTAGTAAATTTGTGGTGAAAGTGTTTTTATGTTGTTTCCATTGCTTCCATGAATTTTTACATGTTTTTTCATAGAAGAGATACATCTTTATTTAAAATGGCAGACTAAAAAAAAAATATATGGTAAATATATTAGAGTCTAAACAGGAGACAGAAACCACACAGTAATTTCTACAAGGGAAGTTAACTATAAAGAATTATTAGGGGCGGGCGCCTGGGTGGCTCAGTTGGTTAAGCGACTGCCTTCGGCTCAGGTCATGATCCTGGAGTCCCTGGATCGAGTCCCGCATCGGGCTCCCTGCTCGGCAGGGAGTCTGCTTCTCCCTCTGACCCTCCCCCCTCTCATGTGCTCTCTCTCTCTCTCTCATTCTCTCTGTCTCAAATAAATAAATAAAATCTTTAAAAAAAAAAAAAAAGAATTATTAGGGGCGCCTGAGTGGCTCAGTTGTTAAGCATCTGCTTTCGGCTCAGGTCATGATCCCAGGGTCCTGTGATGGAGCCTCGCATCGGGCTCCCTCCTCGGTGGGAAGTCTGCTTCTCCCTCTCCCACTCCTCCTGCTTGTGTTCCCTCTCTCACTGTGTCTCTCTCTGTCAAATAAATAAATAAAATCTTAAAAAAAAAAAAAAAGAATTATTAGCAGGGAATTGGAGTAACAAGAGATTGGCTAGTAAGAAGTAAAGACTGCTCTAAAGAAAACAGTAATCACAGACACAGAGAAGAGCTATCGCCCTTATGGCTGAGACAGAACATTCAGGAAGAGGCCACCTCCTTCTAAGACTGAGATCTAGACCTCATTGGAGAGGGTACAGCCATGGAGCTCCAGAAGAGTTCATAAGGGGCAGCATGGGTGGGACTTTCCAGAGCCTGCTGTCTGGAGTACTGAGGAAGCCATCCATTGAGTGAGATACCATGCCCCAGAAATCACGACAAAGCTCTCCAGTGGGATGCCAGGGGACCCATCCAATGGGAGACAGGCCACCTTTGGCACTCCATTGTGAACGTCCTGTGGGGGCTCCAGCAGAAATCGTTCACAGGGAGGGGCCAGGGGAGCTGCCCCCAGGAAGGCCCCACAGCTGCCGGCCAGCTCGCAGGGCAGAAAGAGCCGTGCATGCCGCAGGACCCTGTCAAGGCAAGCCCGCCGGAACCTGACAGAGAAGGCCCAGCCTCTCACAACACCCCTCTAGGACCCTCTACTGACAGAACTGCACACCACACTAGCTGGCAAAGCAGAACCGCCAATAGGGGCTGGGTCCATTATTGCAGAACAATAATGAAGGGTGAATCAGGATGTGAAAGGCAACAAATTGGCAACTTTCACAAGGAATTAAGCTGATGGCTCTGCCTATGTTCATTCCAGATCGGAAGGCCTGGATTTTCCTATCAGAGAGCCAAGCTCGTGCCGGGAGCCTGGCTGCTGATCAGACAGCTGAGTGAGCTGGTTCTTAGCCTCCCTGTGTGCAAGAGCTTCTATGAAAGCCCGCTGGCTTTCCTTATGAATCATTTCAAGTCTACCCGAGGCAGGCTGGACCAAATGGGTCTCCCAGTCCTGTTATTTAAAATGCATATCTAACAGTACAAATAGATCCTTTAGTTGTGTCAAAGAAAATCATGAATTGAGAATACTGTAAGAATGATTTAAGAATAATGAACAATGAATATGTTTAGTGGTTAAATAAATGCCACTCGTGGTTGTAAAATTTCTGCAACATACTCTGGGACAATGCAGTGAACAAGAGCCTCGGCTCGGAGCGACTTACTGATTGTGTCATCTGGGGCAAATTACATCACCTCTCTGTGCCTCGGTTTTCCCACCTGAAAGTGGGGATAATTACGGTACCTGCTTCAGAGGATTGTTGGGAGAATTACGTAAATTCATGGTAAAGCCCTGCAGACCAGGTAGCCCAGAGCCCCCAGGGAGCACTTTATCTGCGAGGTATAATTATTAATATTTGAGAACAGAGGGGCGCCTGGGTGGCTCAGTCGGTTAAGTAACTGCCTTCAGCTCAGGTCATAATCCTGGAGTCCCAGGATCGGGTCCCGCATCGGACTCCCTGCCCAGCAGGGAGTCTGCTTCTCCCTCTGACCCTCCCCCCTCTCATGCTCTCTCTCTCTATCTCATTCTCTCTCTCAAATAAATAAATAAAATCTTTAAAAAAATATATTTGAGGGCGCCTGGGTGGCTCAGTTGGTTGGGCGACTGCCTTCGGCTCAGGTCATGATCCTGGAGTCCTGGATCGAGTCCCACATCGGGCTCCCTGCTCGGCGGGGAGTCTGCTTCTCTCTCTGACCCTCCCCCCTCTCATGTGCTTGCTCTCTCTCATTCTCTCTCAAATAAAGAAATAAATAAAATCTTTAAAATATATATATATATATATATTTGAGAACAGATACACCCAGACCTATGTATGCGAGGCCCCTCGCAAGTCTCCTACAATCTCTGCCGTTCTCCCTCCGTGGAATGTTGACCTTCCTCCCAAATGCTGTTCCTCGGGGGTACACAGCACCGTGCAACCATGGAATCATGCCGTGCAGCCCGGCCGTTCCTCTGGTCACGTAGGACACTGGCTTGCTCTTCTGTCATCAATGCTGGACAAAGAGGCCGAAAGCCAAAACAAGTAAGCTGTTCCCCACAGCACTGATCCGAACGGCTTGGGGCCTGGCCGTACCAGTGGAAGAGCTTGAAAAGAAAAACAACCAAAAACAACACACAGGCGTGTCTTTGTCATGACTGACCCAGCTCGCAGCCAGGCATGGAAACAGAGCAGCTTTATGAGAAAATGCCTTTCTTTCCACGCAGTAATTGAATCCAGTTGTGGGTTGAGGTTGTACATTAGTGGGATTTAAGAAAGTTTTGCGTCTTAGATACATCTCCTCCGGCTGAACAGTCTTTTCTTTCTATTAAATTCTCCTTAAGCAGGGTGTTAAAGCATCCACGGACGGTACGATGCTTTGGGATCCAGCTCTTGCACTCACCCTAGAGATACACGGGCAATCCCACAGACACTTCAAAAACTAAACTCATGGGTGAAGTCCAAGACGGTCCACTGGATCCTGAACTCCACTTTGTAGCAAATGGTGTTTGGGGCAGTTTTGGGGCAGCTGAATGTCCAGAACACGTTAGATGGACTTCAGCAGAATTCCTCTTCCAGGGGGCTTTCCTTGTCTGATTTACCATCCTGCTCCTGGAAAACCCCTACAGGGGAAGTGTGCTTGAAACTAGGACAGGATGTTTCGGAGTCAGATTTGGTTGCATCTTGTCCCGTGGCTATCGCTGCCTGCTGACAGCACGCTTTGCTCTGTTAATGAAACGAAGCAGTCCCCGTTCTAGCAACTGCCACCCACGTGAGGACAGCGAGTCTTACACCACCCAGCTGGAGTCCTGCCCTGGAGCCCTTGGGGCACACATTCAGAGCTCTTAGCCAGAAGCTCCTCAGCAAAGCATGCTTTTTAAATTTTTTAATTATTTTGGTAGTCTCGCCATGATGAAATGCTCCATATGGGTAGTAGAGTGGGATATGAGTTAAGTTGGAAAGAGTATATTTCCTTTATAAACATATAAGCAAAAGAGGTTATTGGGCGTGAGACTCTGATGTGCAGAGCTTACACCATGTGGCAGTCTCTCCTGTTCCCAGACTGTGAGCTTCTGTCTTCCAGCTTCCCCTTGGGAAAGGCTTCCCACCCGGATAGGTCAGGGTGCAAACACCTGGGGGACACAGACTGCAGGGACCACCCACAGAGGTGTGGGCAGGGCGTGCAGAAACCACAGGGATGGACGATGCAGTGGCGTGGAGCTAGTGACAGTGGGCACAGTTACTGTCCCTTGCCCAAGGATTAAAGGCAACCCACCGTTACTAGATGCAGAGAGAAAAACCAGCAACACTGCCTACCAGGGCAACTCCACAGGAAGGAGCTGGGGGAGCAAGACCCCTCCAGCTCAGAGCTCTGCTCTCCTGCAGGGGATCTCCACCGGCAGAGCCCACCAGAAGCGGGGACGGGGGTTAGGGGCCTATAGATGGCGCCACACAGGTCAGCCTCTCAGGCATAAGCAGGGCAGCGGATGGATGTGGAAGAGCCAGGGGGAGACACCCAGCACACACACCATAGCCGAAGCTCCTAGAAGGCAGGGACTAGGTTTTACTCATCGTTATGTTCAAATGCCTGGCACATAGTTGGTACGTGGTATATTTGTTTCTGAACAAATGTATGAAGGAGAGGATGAGAGCATACATACATCCATGAAAATGATCAGTGCCAGATGAAAAGTGAGTGGGAACAGGGGACAGTACTACCGAACCAGAAACTTCCACAGGAAAGAGAAGGCACTGTGGACCACCGAAGTGGAAACGGCTTCGTGGAGAAAGTAGGAAAGCTGGGTCTCAAAGGAAATGCCTGGTTAGATCAGTGGCGACACCATTCCAGGTGGAGGAAACAGGATGAGCAAGAACCCAGAGCCACATGTTAAGGAAACAATAGCCCAGTGTAGCCCAAGTGGAAGGTTTGGGCAGAGACCAGGAGCTGTCATGGGGACCAAGTTACACAGGGCAGAGGGTGGTGGCCGAGGAGCCTGCGACGTGCTGTGCATGCCGTGGGCAGGCTCTAGGACCTGGACAGCTGAGCACGCAGTGGTCAGACCAGGGGGGACAAAGACCAGAGGTTCCAGATAGGGACACCTGAACAAACAGGAATGAGAAGGAAAGGAGAGAGATGCCCCAAGTGAGAGAAAAGAGGAGTTGGTGCCTTGCGGGGAGGGGGGGTACACTGTGACCACGAGAGAGGCTGGGGAATGACAGCGCTGGTGGTGGAGGACCCTGTCGGAGCTGTGCTCTCCCCGAGGGCCACCCTACCCAGCAGTCATGTCTGTGGCCCCCCGTCACTGTCGTCACAAGAAAACTGAGGCAGCTGCCAGAGGACACTCCCCAGCTCTGCCACTGAGGTCCTCTCCTCAAACTTTGAAAGCTCCCAATGCAAAACTTCCAGGAGATGTGGGGAGCAGGCAAGCTCTGGCGGGGGGCGGGGGGCAGCATGTAAGCCCCACCCCACCTCCTTCAGGCCTCAAAATAGTAGCCGAGCTCTGGCCTGGAGGGGGATCCTGGCCCACATCCATCTCCCCATCTCCGCTAGGATGACACTTGGGTAGGAAGACAGAAATCTCTGTCCCTGGGGAGCCTGGCCCCCAGGAAGGCCCACCGGCACTGGAATTTGGAAGCATGGGCATGGCTGAAATCAGCAACTACTGTGCATCCCAGTTGTGAGGAGCAGGCCCATCTCCAGGCCTCCCCAGAGCTTTTCCCTTCGCCAGCTGCTGCCCCACTCAGGCACAGACTCCCTGTCACCTGGCCTGTGATGAGCACAAGGTGCGATCTCGCAGGGAAGTTCTCCCCTAGAGCCCTCTGGCGCTCACGCGGCTCCACAGCCATGCCTTCAAAGACATAAAGTAAAGAGAAAGCCCTCAGTGCTGAAATCTTTGTTGATTTTCTAAAATTGAGTGGGAAAGAGGAAAAAATGAAGGCAAAGGCAAATTGTCTGTGAGTGAAATCCTGCTATTTCTATTTGAAGCCAAAATTTCTAAATTAATAACAAGCACCTACTTGTGCTGGCCCTGGGCTGGGCACAGGACACTAGATGCCCAGGATACAGCCCCAGGTCTGTTTCAGGACCTCAGCCTGTGACCAAATACCCCCACCTGCACCCACGTTCGTTTCCGAGGCTGCTGGACAAACGCCCACAAACGTGGTGGCTTAAAACAATGGAAATGTATTCTCTCATAGTTCTGGAGGGCAGACGTCTGAAATTGAGGTGTTGGCAGGGCCCTGCTCCCTCCAGGGGCTTTGGGGAAGATTCCTTCCTTGCCCCTTCCAGCTTCTGGTGACACCAGGCATCCCTGGCTTGTGGCTGCATCCCTCCCATCTCTGTCTTTATCTTCATATGGCCTCCTCCTATTCTTTCTTTGTCTTCTCCTGTGTCTCTTGCAAAGGTACTTGGCATTGGATTTCCAGCCCACTGGAGACTCCAGATGATCTTATTGCAGGGTCCTTTAATTACATCTAGAAAGACCCTCTTTCCAAATAAGGTCACATTCCCAGTTCCAGGGGTTAAGATGTGGACATATCTTTTTGGGTGCCACCATTCAACCCACTCTACACCCCCCACCTTCATTCTCCCCCTGCCTTTGGATCCTATACTCAATCCAGAAACATGGTCAAGTTACCTCATCAAAAGAAAAATAAATTCTTTCTATCCTGTTACCCTTTCAAGCTGTGCCATCCTTCCTTTTGTTTCTACACTCAGCTACCAATTTCTCTAAAAAGTAATCTGTATTTGTTACCTCCATTTCTGAGTTACCACTTAATTTTTTTCCCGCTTACTTTTTAAATCAGTTTATTTCAAGCATAGAGAGAAGTATAGAGAATAGTATGACTTCTTTTTTTACTTTTATTTGCATCTATTTTATACAGAATTTACTCCCGGGCCCTAAGATTTTTGTTTCTTTGCTTTCTTCTGGGATATCTTTTTCTTCTCTGCAACCTCCTCTCCTGGTTTAGGAACGGTCTGCTCTTGTTCAGTCAGGATCAGCTCCATGTGGCAGGGAGAGCTCACATACAAGTTAATCCGACCACGAGCCCTCTTAAGTTCTATGCCTCATCTTGGGGGCTTTGTTGGATGTACTTGACGACCAGGGAATCTACATCTAGCCCCTTAAGTTCAGCATTACTCTCTGTGTGTGTAAGCATGTGCAGTAAAAATTCAGCGCTCTATTTGGGCCACCGACCCTTTGTCCAACCCCAGTGTTTGGCCCAGGCACACCTACCAACTCCACCATTGTCTCGATGAAATGGCGCATACACCTTCTGCAAAGTGATGTCCTTCAGAGACTCAGTGGCTTTTCAGATCTGCATACTCTTGATGGCCCGGGCAGTTTCACGTGTGTTCTTAAAGTGAACACGAAGATTTGAACATCTTGATGTGCATGATTTTGTAGGGTTTTCTGGGTCAAGTGAATAGAGAGCCATTTTCAGAGATCACCTCAGGCCACTTACGGAAAGAGAAGACTTTTTTCAATGTTTACATTTTTCTCCCACTTACTTTTTTTGTGGTAAAAGGTGACATAGAGTTTGCCATTTTAATAATTTTTAAATGTACAATTCAGGGGCGTCTGGGTGGCTCAGTTGGTTAAGCATCTGCCTTTGGCTCAGGTCATGCTCCCAGGGCCCTGGGATTGAGTCCTGAATTGGGCTCCTTGCTCAGCGGGGAGCCTGCTTCTCCCTCTCCCTGCTGCCCCACCCCCACCCCGCTTGTGCTCTGTCTCTCTCTCTTTCTCTGTCAAATAAAGAAATAAAATCTTAAAAATAAATAAATATGCAATTCAGTGGCAATAATTATAACCACTTACTTTTTTTTTTTAAGATTTTATTTATTCGTTTGACCGAGAGAGACACAGCAAGAGAGGGAACACAAGCAGGAGGAGTGGGAGAGGGAGAAGCAAGCTTCCTGCTGAGCAGGGAGCCCGACGCGGGGTTCGATCCCAGGACCCTGGGATCATGACCTGAGCCGAAGGCAGACGCTTAACGACTGAGCCACCCAGGTGCCCCAACCACTTACTTTTCAATGTTTTGTAATTTGGTTTCAACCCTCACCAGTGTCCTATAAGCATTCTCTCAAAGGTCAGCAGCTCCCATCTTCAACTTTCTCTGCCTCTTTACCAAATTGGATATTGCTAACCACAGCCTTCTTAAAACTCTTCCCTCAGCTTCCAGGACCCCTGTTCTTTTCTGGTTGGACTATTTCTCTAACCCCTTCCTCCCATTCCCTAAATCAGTATTCTTCAAGGACCTGCCCAGTTCCCCTTAGTTTTGATTGCTCCCTTGGGAACCCCTCATATTCTCATCCAGTGTTACGGCTCCAACCAACCCCTCAGTGTAGGTGACATGAGCTAAAAGCTTAGCTAATAGTTTAATGGGGCGCCTGGGTAGCTCAGTCGGTTAAGCTTCTGACTCTTGATTTAGGCTCAGATTGTGATCTCGGGGCATGAGATGAGCCCCATGTCAGGTTCCGTGCTCAGCAGGGAGTCTCCTTCTCTCCCCCTCGCCCCAACACTCTCTCTCTTTTCAAATAAATAAATAAATCTTAAAAAAAAAAATAAAAACTTAGCTAATAGTTTAAGCCTCTGAGTTGTAGGGGCACACATCCAGTTGCCTTCTAAGCAAACCCACTTAAATATCCTATCGACAATTAACATAAGAATAAATAAATAAATAAATAAATAAAAAATATATATCCTATCGACACCCCAAACTTAGTATATCCAAAAGGGGTCTCATGGTCTCTTCTTTTAAACTTGTGCTTTGTAGAGAGCAAAATGGAGTCTCTCATGTCAAGCAGGAGCCTGGGTCAAGCAGGGACCTGTGTTAGGCAATGACACAAGCAGTTAAGGTACTGCAGCTAAGAGACATCGCCAGGACCAACGTCAGCTGACGCCCCAGAACTGATAATGAGCAGAACCAGAGGAGTCTGCAGAGACCCAAAACTGATTCAATCCCTTTAAAAAGGGGAGGATTTAGGCAGCAAATGGCCAGACTCTTCAGACCTGACCCCTCTATGTCTGACCACTTAAAAAAGGCAACTGCCCCGAAGGCTCTGTCTGATGGGTCTCGCAACAGAACCGAGAGCCTTCCCTGCTTGAACATCAGAAGCAGGAAGTGCTGAGAAATGACCTGGACCAGACCTGAGGCCTTATCTCAGCTGTGCGCCCAGACTGACTTCGAGTTTGGTTTGTTCACTTCCTGCACCCTTCTGATCTTGTTTGCTGTGTGGCGTGTCTTCTGTCCTGCTCTGGGTGGTGTAAGAAGCCAAATTTAATTCCATGGCGAATTGTCGTTGAGTTTGGAATCCTGAACCTGCTTTAGAATTGTTATTTAACTTTGCTTTATGACTGAATAAAGCTGACATCATGGAAAGACACAACTCGTGTGTGTGCCTTCAAAGCGTGCTCATGACACCCTTCCTCCGTGTTCCCCCACCTCTGAACATGGCACTACCGTCTTCCCTGTGCGGAAATCTTGGCACCGTCTTTGCCTTCCATATCCAAATGCAAACTCTGATCCTGTAACTTCTGTCTCTACAGTAGCTCTCCCCCGCCCCCATGCCATCTTTTCCATCCTAACACTCTCCAGATGCTAATGCCTGCCTTCCTGCTTCCACCCAGCAGACTCTAGTGGACCTCTCCTGGGCCTCCCTGTCTCCACTCTCTCTATATTCCATTCTGTTTCACATATTAATAAATTGTTCTCCCTGAAACACAGTTCTGATCCACTTCACCAAAAGCCCTTGGTAGCTCCCACTGCTTTGAAAATAAAGCCTAAACTCCTCAGCTGAACCTTCAGTGCCCTCCCTGAAAACTGGCCCTGACCTCCTTCTGACCACCACATCTCCTTTGCTCCAGCCACACAGATGAATAGTCTGTCCTCTGGACACATCCCATATTTCCTTCCTTACCTTACCCCCATTCAAAATATGGGTTTCATGGTCTTCTAAAAGGCCTCTTTTCTTTCTGTTAAAATATGAGTAACAAAATAAGTGATACTGACTAAAGAGAAGAACTGCCAAATTCCACCAAGTAGGATCACCCGCCTCTTATTTCCTGTACCGAACAGAAAACACATCCCAGATTATTCTTATCATACAGGGTTACAAACAGAGCTTTGTTTGCTTGTGGAATTCACCAGCTTGGAGTGGAACCATCACCTTTGGAGGACTCAAACATTTTCTTGGCAACTCACCTGTCGGGAAAAGCATCAACTTTCCTGCTCTGAATTTCTGTGACAGAAAGGGGACTCTGGGAGCAGATAAGATGGTAACAGAAACTATCACTGCAAACCTGAAATCTTTTGACTGAGAGTTTCGGAAAGCCAAATAACATTAGCGATGTGACGCAAAAATTAAAAGAAAACCAACCCAGAGAAATAAGAGGAGGTACAAAGAGAAAAGGCTGTAATGTGCTCCCCTGGGTGCTCCCTTCTTGTGCATTTCAGTTCCCAAGCCCTTGGTCTGACCAAGAGATGGCATCAGAATGCTTCTACGAAGCCCACGTACACCTCACCAGTCCGGGCACACCAAAAGGAAAGAGTTCTTTTGGAAAACCTAGGTGTGGCATCCTTTAATCCATATTAAAAGGCCCAAGTCGTGCATCTTTTTGGTCTATACAATATCTGAAATTTTAGATTCTTCTTTTAAATCCCTTGTCCATGTGGTGCTATTTCTGTCCCTGTGGCCTTTGAGATGTTCAAAAGCAACTGAAGCTTTGGCTTCTGAAGCTGCAAAAGCACTCTGAGCACAAAAATACCTCCGACGCTCAACCAAACACAAGTTTAGGGAATGGGGTATTTTCTTAGCGGAGAAGGATACTCTGGCGTATACAACCGTGGGCTTGAATCCTGTAGTGGGAGCTACTAGTTGTGTTGCTCTGGGGAAATTATTCACCCTCCCTCGGCCTCACTTTCCTCATCCCTGCAATGAGATGATTAAGTTACTCTGCAGAGTCCTAGTAGGATTAAAAATAACATGTCCAGAGTGTAGGGCAGGACCTGGCACTGAAAAAGTTCTCCTTAATGGTGAAATTATTTTTAACACTGTGAATTTGGTTGGAAATGAAGACTAGATTATCCTTCATTTAGAATCCTCTTTTGTTTAGAAGACACATGAGGGTTTTTTCTTTGAAGAAAAGGAAAAAAAAGAGAAAAAACCCTGTAATATTAAATAAATTAAGGTATGTCCTTCAGATTTGTGTCCATTTAATATGATTTATTTAATTTAATCACACCTCCAGTATGACCCTGGCACTTACTACACTCAAAAGCAAAATCTTCCCATAATCTATTTTGTCATAGTTCTTCTGCTCCATACCAGGAGCTTTCCATATTTTCCTGAGATAGAGATTTCCAGGATATTATTCCCAGAGCAGAGCCCAATTTTCGGGTGAGGATCCAACTCTCCCCGGCCCTTTTAGCACCTGTGGGCTGTATGAGGCTTCAGCCCCCAGCTCCAGGGCTTGGGAAGTGGCCCAGAGGTAGCCAATCAAAACATCGTATTCTCCGGCCAGTCATTGGTTCAGAGATGAGCATGTGACCCAAACCAATCCGGTGAGAGAGTCCCTAGGGAATTGTGGGAACCACACTCACTCTTCCCCGCCGTAGGTGGGCAAATCCGAGAGGGTGCGAAGCGGAGGCCGCGGTCGCTGTGTTATCGCGACATGGCAGTTAGGAAGTAGCACAGAGGCAGGCGGAGCAAGGGAGAGAAGGTTCAAAGCCCCGCGACAGAATGGGATTTGAGCGTGGGGGGAATAATCCAGAGTTGAAATGGCAGAAGGGGCAAAGGACGAAGAAATTAAAGGATGAAAGAGAAGAGGTAAGAGGAAGACTAGAAAAAGAAGCAGATGAAGCAGGTAAACAGAAGGAAGAAAAGGACAAGAGCAGTTTCTCCAGCGTTCTCTGAGGTCCAGCCCTTTCTGTTCCTCCACCTTTTCTTCTCTTCACTTACCTGTATGTTCTCATTTATTCAACTAAGAATGTATATTACTTGCAGAGGAAAAAGAGGATAAAATAACCAAGTGTCGAGGCTTCAACTGGGGTGGAGCTCAGCTGCTAGTCACCTGGCGGGAAGGGCTCTTTCCAGGAGAGCCAGATACCCACCCTATCCTCAAGCAGAGGCATTACCTTTGCCTCTCCAGTAGGACTAACCTGGACCGAAGCTGCCAGAGCCTAGGGAGGCTTGGCCTCAGAAACCACCCCTCTGCTGAAAAGGGACACATGGCATATGAGGTCTTTCCTTGCTGGACCAGGTCTCTCTCCTGTTTTCCTTCCAGGCAGACAGGCAGGCCATGCACTAAACAGCCAGCTGCAGAGAAAAGGCACCAGTCCAAGGGCCAGGCATGCTGGGAGTTCCCCAGGAGCAGGGTAGAGAGGGTGGATGGTCTCATGGCCCCTTTCTGGCCTCATTAGCATCTCACTCACTGCTGGGAACCAGAGTACTAAGATGAAAAGTCTTCACAAAGGTACTGTGCCTTTGTGGGGAAGACAGTTTTTGGGTTTTTTGTTTTGTTTTGTTTTGTTTTCAATACATTAAAGCTTTTTATTTTTCTTAAACACTCTTCCCAAATGTACTATACTAAGTCTACCTTCTCCATTGGGTAGTCTACCTTCTCCATTGGGTAGTAGATCTTTCAATGGCATCTTTGGCAGATCCACAATTTTCCAGTTGTTTTCAGATATTAAACCTCAGTAGAATTTAAAACATCCATTCCAGACTCAATTCTATTCTCACGTTCTCACCTCCCTCATCCTGTGCAACCTAGACCGTGATTGATTGAAGGTCGAATTCTAGGCCACTTCCTACCCCTACTTTCTCCTTCCAGGTCAAATTCCTCTAGTGTGTTGGGCTAAGAGTTAGAGCAGGGAGAGGGCAAGCGTCTTATACAAACAGACCACTGCTGTAGCCTAGCGGTGGTGGCTGCTTCGCTGGCAGACCTAGACTGACTGTTGATGCCCTCCAGGAGGTAGACACCCAAACACTTGCTTCCTGGGGGATACATGTGAGTTCTTCAGAGGGACTTGCAAGGCAGGGATATGGTAAATCCAGGTTCAACCCTTCCATGCTCTTCAGCTCCCATCACTGAATGTATACCTACAGACTCTTTGAGCTCAAGCTCCCTGGGGAGTAGGAGAGAACTATCTTGGGATGGAAATGGAACAAATCCAACTACTTTCTAAGTAACATGCACATGAACCACAGAGAACTCATTCCCTAGCCTTGACAAACTGGGTGCGTTCCAGCTTCTCCTTGCAACCCTTTTTTGTGCCTTCTCTTCTTTCTCCAAGACTCTTCTCTGCTCCTAATGATGTATACTGGTGAATCAGTAAATCCTTTTCTTACTCAATTGTCCAACTGGAGAACTACTTTCTAACCCAATCTTTATTAATGATTTTCTTTGAAACCCCTTAGTGGAGAGAAAATACAGCTATCTCCACTCTCATCCCCACAAGAAGGAGAGGAATTGCCTCTCCTCATACCCACTATACTCCAATGACTCTTAAATTAACTTCTCTCTTTCCTCATCTTGTTACAGAGAAGATGGTGGTTGGTGGTAATAGGGCCACATCTGTCTCCTCTTAGGAATCCTTGGTTCTCTGGCTCTTATGAATGTTGGCTTGAGTATTGAGTAATTTTCTTTTCTCACTCTTGGGTCCTGGTACCCAGGTCAAAGGAAGAGTCCCACCTAAGAGCTTGTTACATGTTTAAATGAAGTTCCATTTCCAGAGTTCTCCATCCCTTCGTGTAGAGGAAGAATTTTATCCTGTTTCTTTTTCCTTCTGCCTGAAGGACTTTCTTTAACATTTCTTCCAATACAGGTTTGCTGGGGATCAATTCTTTCAGGTTTTGTGTGTCTAAAATCTTCCTTTTGCATTCATTTTTTTTTGAGAGATACTTTTGCTGGGTATAGAATTCTAGGTTGACAATTTTTTCTTTCAGACTCTCAAAGATTATTGTTCCTTTGTCTTGCAACTTGCTTTACTTCTAACAAGAACTCTGCTTTCATCCTTACCTGTGTTCCTCTGTTCATAACATAACTTTTTTTTTTCTCTGACTACTTTTAAGATTCTCTCTTTTTCACCAGTTTTGAGCAATTTGATTATCCTGTGCCTTGGCAGAATGTTCTTCATATTTCTCTTGCTTGATTTTCACTCTATTGAGTGCTGGATATTCTTTTATTTTTAAGATATTATTGGGTGTTGTTCTGAGACACCGTTAAGTTACTTGGAAATAGTTTGGTCCTTTCAAGACTTGCTGTTAAGCCTTGTCAGGAAGGACCAGGGCAGCCTTTAGTCTTAGGCTGATTAGGCCCATTCCTGAGACAATACCCTTCTGAGTACTCTACTCAATGCCCCATGAATTACAAAATATTCAACTCTGGCTGGTGAGGATAGGAACTATTCCCTGTCCTAGGTGGGCTCTAGGGATTATTCCTTCTAATCCTTGTGCTTCTTTCCCTGGTCTCATGGAGTTCCCTCACATGCCATGTGCTGATCAGCACTCAGCTGAAGACTTGAAGAGGATGCTCTGTAGAACTCCACAGTGTCCTCTGGTACAGTTCCCTCCTCTGCAGTATTCTGTTCTGTGAATTCTGGCTTCACTGGTCTCCCTGGGATCCCAGCTCCATCTCCTCTATTCAGGGATACTGCTGGGCTCCACCCATATTCCCTTTCCCTGCACTATAGCCTGGAAATTCTCTGAAGGTAGTCAGCTGGGGACGATCACAGGATTCACTTCCTTTGTTTCCACTTTTCCAGGAATCAGTGTTGTGCACTGCTGGGGGTCCAATGTCTGAAAATCATTGGTTCAGTTATTTTTCTGGTATTTCACTCATCAGAATGCTAGTTTGAGTGTGCATTTCCTGGAATTCCCAGAATCTGAATGTTAGCCCTTAGATGGGCTTTAGAAATCAGCTAACTCCATACCTCCCATTCACCAGTGAAGAAACTGAGGTGGGGAAAGGGCCTGTCTGAGTTTGTGGCAGGCCCTGAACTGGGCCAGTTCTTCTGACTTCAGATGAAAGTTGTTAGGAAAGAAATGAGCTCCCAGGAGAGAAGAAGGAGCTTGAGGAACTTCAAATCAAGAGTCCTGTGTGTCAAAGAGTAAGAGTCAGTTTCTCTCACTGTCCTCCTCATTTCAACATTTGCCATGTTTAGTGCCTTCACTGACGTTGACCCCTTACCTCAATTTCTGCATTAATGAAGAGGCTTTTATTCCTTCCCTCCATCCTCTACCATGTCAGTCTTCTAGAAGGATATTGTGGAATCTCAGAACCAGGAAGAGGCAGATAGTAGAACTGGAATTTGAGCTCATACCCCAGAGACTTCCCAAGATCCTCTGAGCAAATGCATCATTGTATAGACAAGGAAACTGGGACCAGACAGGTTCACTGGTGCACCCAAGCAAGGCAAAGATCTTGGTTTTGCACTTGGATGCCCATGTCTGAGAGACAGTGTGTTTTAAGTGTTAAACAGGCAGCTCTTAATGATGCTGTATTTTCAATATATGTTCAGCTCACTTTGTTTCCCTGCAAGAACCACTTCACACCCAACTGGGTTTCTGTGTCAGAAACTTTTCCAAGTCTTTTCGTCCATGTTTTCAGTGCACTTATAACAGTCTGTTTTGTTTGTTTATCCATGCAGTGGGGTGAAAATTCCCGACAGAAACCTGGGGTCACTGTGAAAGGAAGCTTTGGAGAGGAGGATGAATGCCAGAGAAGAGAAGGAGGAGGAAGGAAGGAAGCAATGAAAGCAATAAGCCCATTTCTCAGGTCACTTCAAAAGCCTCCAATCTGAGATACTGAGCAGATAAGTGTCTATTTTTCTTTGCTTTAGGAACTGCCCCTCCCCGTTTGCTTTAATACAATACTAAGCACACACTTCTCAGCACGTAAAAAGTCAGGGACGGTCCAGGTTTTGATGCAGGGGGCAAACTTTGCTTTGCCTTGTTGACTAGTCAGCACAATGGGGCCTTTCAGTGCAAAAGCACATGGTTCTGGGCAACGTGACCTAAGAGCTGGCAAAGGCTCTGGGCAGCACAAAGGAACGGAACTTGTCTTTGTGCTGTGAGTGCTGTGTTAGTGTTTGGAGTTACTTGTGATTGCCCTGTGGTTCAGGGCTCGGGCAATGGTCTGCGCCACTCAGTTGCACTTCCTGATCCCTTTTCCTACACCTCTGTAGCCTGCCCCCCCCCGCCAGCAGGCCTGGAGGAGGAGGTGGGGCCAGGGCGAAGTGCACCCGGGGAAACACACCTGTGTGCATATGAAGCAGTTTTGTAGCAGTCAGAAAACACCCCTCTGTGCACACTGGTCATTCTTTTCATTTTTTTGGTGAACGTGTAAATTTTCAGAGAGCGTTAAATTAAGCAAAGTCTGCAAGTGGAGAATTTTCACATGGATAAAAGTGGGTCATCAGGAAGAGCCTCATGGCAAAATACATCTTATATCCAACTGAAGGAAGAACTATTTCGAACACTGTCCTTAAGGCAATTTAATGGGTGCTACTTAATACCCCCACACGGCCCCTACAGCATGAGGTGGGGTCTCGGGGGACTTTTTATCTCAATCCACAGGGCGAAGAGGAGGGAGCAGGGGGCAGCTGGGCTGGAGTGGCATTCTGTCCATTGACTGATCTTCACCTCTTCCTTAGGGCAGCAAAATACTAACCTGGCCTTCTTAAAACAGCAACAACAAAACCTGAGGAGGTCCTGATGTGTTTTCCAAACATTAGTTCGGCATGTTCAGCATAGTTTTGGGGATTAACTTGAAAAGGTACTCAGCATATGGCATTTACTGAACATCTACTACGTGTACTCTGGCCCTGCTGCCATCCTCCGTTATCGCAGTTTCAGGGAGGACCGATCACCAAGAAAATCTAGAAAGCCATGAGACTATTAATGACAAGATAAAGGATGTTTATCAGACGCTATAGTACTTTGTACTAGGCTCTTCCATGCAGTATCTCATTTCATGTTCAAAACAATACCATGAGGAGGGGATGAGCCTCTCTTGTCTTACAGAGGAGGAAACAGGTTCAGAGAGTTGAAGTGGCCCAAGATCACAGAACGAGAACCTGGACTCGCAGCCAGCAAGTGGACCCACAGAGCACACACTTACCCAGCAGCTACTGTGGGAGCCGGGGAACAAGGAGTGGGAGGCGGAAAAAAGGAAGAGGCAGGAAGGTGGGGTTGTAGTGCAAGTGGGGCTCAGACAACATCCGCTGGGAATCTCCCAGAGCTGACATGGAGAATTCCCCTCCACTGCACCAGACGGAGAGACCGGTGAGAGAGAGAAGGAAAAATAAATAAATAAAAAACAACAAAACCCAAAATACCACCCCTGCTCCAAATGAGGAGCCAGCAGCGGAGTGTTGATGGCAAAATATCTGGAGACATTGCAGTTTATGCTCTTTGTCGTCCTTCTCTGGCTCCCCTAGCAACCGTGGGGTAACTGCAGCGAGCGCTCAGCACGCTTACTTGCTTCTTGCTCCAGGCACCAGGACTGCTAAACAGAAACGCATGCTGATTTCTGCTCCCTTAAGCAAGGGAAACATCATCAGAGTCCGACTGGTGGAAAAGGACCGAAAGCTGACGGAAAGATGCTTAAATTTCAAGGTTACGTGAGAACAAAGAAGAAA
Organism: Neomonachus schauinslandi; assembly: GCF_002201575.2. Lineage (NCBI taxonomy): Eukaryota > Metazoa > Chordata > Mammalia > Carnivora > Phocidae > Neomonachus > Neomonachus schauinslandi. The sequence continues at coordinate 50,638,237 of NC_058410.1, read as the reverse complement.
GAACAGGTTGCAAATTATTTTGTGAAATATTAAGCTACTAACAAAACCCTGACACTCACTAACACAGACAGCAGAGGAAGTAAAATGGGGCGGTGGGGGGGGGCGGTAGTCGTAACTGAGACTGCTTTGGCACAGCATCTTGCTGCTTCCACATTCTTCTGGAGTGTCTGAAAATCTCAGTCTTTAAAATACATAGGCATTATTTTTTGAGCCGTGTGTGTCTATAGCCCCAGGGCTGAAAAACAAACAACTCTGTTGCCATGAGCTCATGTTGGAATCGGTGTAAATTGTTTCCCTCCTATGTATGATGTTTCTAATTAGGACTCTTACGGAGGATGAGCTTTGTGGGCTGATGAATTGGCTCTTTGTGCTAATTGCAAACAGAGGGCTCTGTGCCGGCCTGTACTGGGCTGACCTGCTTCTTAGATGCATCACTAGGTGGGGTGACCCCTCCAACCCCGCTCCCTGATGGCCCGCATCAGGGGGAACACTGAGGGGATGTGCTCTCTCCGGGTCATCACGCTGACCATTGAACACAAGACCGCGTGAAGAGAGGATGACCCCGGCTTCTAGTTGGCCCTTTCACTCTGATAAAACCTTTCATTCACAGAAGTCCGGGGTGAGGCCGTTTCTCTGAGAGGGGACGGTTGACCTAAAAGGAGGAGGGTGAACAGTATACACTGGCTCCTCCCTCCATGTCAAGAATTTTGGGAAGATCCCACTTTGACGTTTGTGAAATGCAAGGGGAGAAGGCCTCCGCTTCCCTGAACCGCTGAGGCCTCGGAGGAGGACGTAATCCGGAGGGTTTGAGTCTCCCTGGCTCTGACTCTACAGTTCCCCACTTCCCTGTGTCGCTCAGAAACACTTAAGAAATCAATCCTCAACCACCTGAGTAGCTAAGCGCAGGTAATTTGCCTTCTACAGGTAAAAACCTCGGTCATCCTTTTAAGAACCATCTTATTCATTACTACCTCCCGGGTCTGGCTGAGGTAAGCAAGGCCTAGAAACACAGAGCCGGCTTGGCTTAGAGGTCTCTGCATTCTTGGTCACAGAGGACCACGGAAAGGTCCCTTGATGATCGAGTGAAACGTTTCCATTGTGGGACTAGAGGCTCCAGAGTCCACAAGAGGGGCCAGAATTTTAAGGTGGGTGGAAGCTGGCACGGAAAAGACTCCCCCAGGGATCCTGGTAAGCTCGGACGGGGTGATGGCAGTGGTCTTGGGCACGCTTCCCGTTGCCTCAGGCCAGATGTATCAGTGCCTCGTCCAGGCCTGCAGTCAGAATAGCCCAGCCCCCAAAGCCAAAGCCACAGGGAAAGGAGCTCAAACTGTGGCCGGAGAGCCTGACAGCTGCCAGAAACAAGCCCCATCCTTGCCACCCCAAGGCAAACCCTAGACAACAGGCAGATCCTCCTGCCTTTGGGCCCATTGGCAGCTCCCTGGGCCCGGGAACGGAGTAGGGCAGTGAGTCCCCGGAGCCAGCACGACATGGGGTTCTGGAGAGTCTAGCCGCAACCTGGGCCGAGGGGGTAGAAGCAGGCTGCTGGTCTGAACCCCAGAGTCATTCATGCCTAATGCCTGCTGGTCCATCTGGAGACCCTACCCGTGACTGAGTTTTTTACCTGGCTTAAAAGGAGAAAAACCAGTATAGTATAGTGTATTTTTAATGAAGCTCAGTTTGTTCAGTTTTGGAGAACTACCATTCGTTCTGGGACGATATCCTTTCTACTTTTTGTAGAAAAAAAAAACGGGGGCTTATTATTTCAGAAACAGATAGGATAATATAATAGATGATAACATTTTTTGGCTTCGTTTTTTAATATTCCTGTTTATCAAAATAAACTATGGCAATACTATGTTAGTCTTCCCTTCTGTTTGTGAGTGTGTTTTTGTTGGTGTGTGTAGTAGCTTAAAGATGGTCACAAATTCTTTGGCACTTCTCCCATTGATAGGGGCGTCTAATTTGTCTCCCCTTGAATCTGGGCTGGCCTTTTTGACTTACTTGGCTGATAAAATATAGTGGACATACCAGGCGAGATCTTCTGCAACTAGATCATAGGAAGCCTTGCAGCTTCCTCCTAGGCCTTCTGGAACTCTTACTCTTGGAACCCAATGGCCATGCTATTAGAATGCCCCAGAAGCCGTGAGGAGAAGCCTATATAGAAGGGAAGCAAGGCCCCTGGCCAGTACTGGATGAACTCCTCACTGATAGCCACCTCCAACTTGCCAGATATTGAGTGAGCTCTTTTGGAAGAGGATTCTTGAGCTCCAACTGAGCTACCACAACTGATAACCACATGGGCCAGAGATGAATTCCACCAATGCTGCCCAAATGGCAGATTTGTGAGGACAATAAATGATTTTTGTTGCTTTCAACCACTAAGTTTGGGAGTGATTTGGTACACAGAAATAGATATCCAAAATAGCTTGTTTGTCTAAACAGTTTGTGAAATTCAAAAGTCAGAGAACTGTGGGTTCATGTTGTTTGTTAAACATCTGTATTAGGCCGAATAATGCCCCCCTTCCCCAAAGATGTCCATGACCTCATCTCCAGCATCTGTGAATATGTTCTATTACATGGCAAAAGGGAATTAAGATTACAGATAGAATTAAGATTGCCAATCCGGGCGCCTGGGTGGCTCAGTTGGTTAAGCGACTGCCTTCGGCTCAGGTCATGATCCTGGAGTTCCGGGATCAAGTCCCGCATCGGGCTCCCTGCTCGGCAGGGAGTCTGCTTCTCCCTCTGACCCTCCTCCCTCTCATGCTCTCTGTCTCTCATTCTCTCTCTCGCAAATAAATAAATAAAATCTTTAAAAAAAAAAAAAAAGATTGCCAATCCGCTGACCTTAAAATGGGGAGACTTTTCTGGATTATTTGGATGGACCCAATTAATCACAAGGGTCCTTCGTGTGGAAGAGGGAGGCAGAAGAGGAGGTCAGAATGATGCAGGATGAGAACTTGACCTGCTGCTGCTGGCTTTGAAGATGGCGGAAGGAATGTGGATGGCCCCTCGAAGCTGGAAGAGGCAAGAAAAGAAATTCTCCCATAAAATATCCAGAAAGGAAGGCAGACCTGCCAAACCTTTGATTTTAGCCCAGTGACAACCCATGTCAGATTTCTGACCTCCAGATTGTAAGAACATACATCTGTGTTGTCGTAAGGCACTAAATTTGTTGTAATTTGTTACAAAACCATAGAGAATGAATACAGTGCTTAGCTTGTCTACTATGTGCCATTGACCTTTTAGAGTCAGAATAGATGGTTAAATCTGCTTGAAGATCTTGTACAGCCCCTATTTTAAAGATGGGAATATAGAAGCCTAAAGACTCTAAAGTCAAACAGCTAATGTGTAATATAGCCAGGACTGGAACTCAGGTGCCCTCAAATTTAAACTCCTTGAGGAAAGGAAATTTGGGGGATGATGGGGAGTCCTCTTTGGTTCATCATTCTATCCCCAGTGTCTAGAACAGTGAGTGCTGGCACATGGCAGGTATTTGTTGAAAGAAAGGGTAAAAATCAATTCCTCCATGTTCTGCTGTTGTCACTTCCTCCAGTAAAGTCACCAAGGGACAAAATCCATAGTTTCGTCAAAGACAAAAAAAATCTCCATCACATCTTATATTTTACATCCGATTATGTGGCTTTTAACAATGTTCTGTCTTGGGGCGCCTGGGTGGCTCAGTCTTTAAGCGTCTGCCTTCGGCTCAGGTCACGATCCCAAGGTCCTGGGATCAAGCCCCACATCGGGCTCCTTGTCAGCAGGGAGCCTGCTTCTCCCTCTCCCCCTCCCCCTGCTTGTGTTCCTGTTCTTGCCATCTCTCTCTGTCAAATAAATAAAATCTTAAAAAAAAAAAAATGTTCTGTCTTCAATCTCACCATTTGCTTAATGTCAATTATAAGTTATGTATATTTTATATAGATACATGGCACAAAATTTTAAAAATAGGAAAGAGTACAAGGAAAAATAAATCTCATTTTCATCCCACTCTCTACATGTCACCACGGTTACCACTTTCTTGTGCATTCTCCCCAAGATATCGAGCCATATCTTTGAGACTTGAGGCTGAACAGTTTTAAGTATGTTTACTGTAGTCATTGGATTATTACCTTCTCGGCACCTCTGTTGTCATTTGTCGCTTTGGCTCTGAAAGAGTCTGAGCTACTCCCTGTAACTGGACAAGACTCACCCAACAAGGCTCCCCCTGCCCGAGGTGGAAGTCAGGGGTCTTCCCTGGTGCCGGGGCTCACACAGACCTCAGGAATAGGGTTTATGGTGGTTATTTAGCTCCAAGGCTGGTTAGTTGAGGCCCAGGTGAATCTGATGCTGTGTCCCACGTCCCACGGCTGGTGGATGACATGAAGATCTCAGTCGTGCTTTCCCGACACACTCTACAGAGGTTGATGTATATACAGTGTTCTGCTTTAACCACTGGGCACTAATTTAGTTCAAGAGGCGAACTGGCTCCTTTGGCTCCTTTTCAAGAACCACCCGGTCCAAGGAGTAGCCGGTGGGATGCTAAGTGAAAAGGTGGGGGCAAGGAACTGTCATGCCTGTCAGCCTTCCCCAGACATTCCACCCCAGCCCAGGTGAGAGTCCTCATTATGCCCTCTTCACACTACACACACCGCCCCTTGCAGCTCCGTCTCTCCTTATTTACAATTCTACTACAAAAAAAAAGTTTGTAACAGGTACAACTGATTACAGTGTAATTATTTGATTAAAGTCTAAAGACACTTCACATAGACTGGAAGCTTCCTGAAGGCAAGGACAGTGCTTCTTTGCCTCGTGATTGTATCTCCATCACCTAAGGCAGTTCGTGGCAAGTGGGTACACAATACAAAGGTGTTGAGAGGGGGGGGCCTGGGCGGCTCAGTCATTAAGCGTCTGCCTTCAGCGCAGGTCATGATCCTGGAGTCCTGGGATCAGGCCCCGCATCGGGCTCCCTGCTCAGCCGGAAGCCTGCTTCTCCCTCTCCCACTCCCCCTGCTCGTGTTCCTTCTCTCGCTGTCTCTCTCTTTATCAAATAAATTAAAAAAAAAAAACTTAAAAAAAAAAGGTGTTGAGTTGGGCGCCTGGGTGGCTCAGTTGGTTAAGTGACTGCCTTCAGCTCAGGTCATGATCCCAGGGTCCTGGGATCGAGTCCCGCATCGGGCTCCCTGCTCTGCGGGGAGCCTGCTTCTCCCTCTCCCCCTCCCCCTGCTTGTGTTCCCTCTCTCGCTGTGTCTCTCTCTGTCAAATAAATAAATAAAATCTTTAAAAAAAAAAAAGGTGTTGAGTGAATAAATAAATGAGCCAAGAGCCAACCTTTGTGCCAAATGCCAGGCATTCACAAGTGCCCAGTATGTACTTATTCTTCCAATTCTTCCAACAACCTTCGGAAAACAGGCTGTATTATTATCCCCCTTTACGTAGAGGGAAACTAAGGCAGAAAGTGCTTGAGTAATTTGCACAGTGAATGGCAGCCTGGCCCAGAGCCTACCTGCTTAAGCACCACATACGTTGCCTTTCAATAAAATTTGGGGCAGGTGCCCAACGACAGAGGCTCAGATGCCCAGTAAAGCAATAAGCTTGCAGAGCCCAAGGAAGCAGAAGCGTGCGCAAGACCAGGGACACGGGAAGGAGAGGAGAGCCACAGCCCAGTCGACGGCCTGTCCACAGTGACTCTGGGCCGTGCGTCACAGGCGGGAATAGGAAGGCTTGACCTTCAAGCCTGAGGGGTTTCTGCTCAAATTCCTCCTGTGCGTCCTGGCGGCGGCCAGATGCCAGCAGAGCAGATTCTGCGGTGAAGCGGAGTGGAGGCGGTGTTTAGGGTTTGCGGGAGAGGACGGAGGCACGGGCCGGCCGCCTCAAGGGAGTCAAGACGTCACCGGCAGTCCCAGCCTCAGGGGAAACTGTTGCCACACACACCCTGCCCTCAGTGGGCCTCTGCAGCCTGTCCTCCTCTGCCTGTCCCCGGCCGCTCTAGGAGCCCTGCACACTTGCCCCCAACCCCAAGCCCCTCATGCCTCTGACTCCGGCACATGGGCTGTTCTCACTCTCAGTTTCGGTCTCGCAGCCTCTTGCCCATCAGCCACCCTCCAGCCCCCGCTGCACTGGTCGGAAGCTGCTGGGCCAGCCGCCGAGGCCCTCCGATTACCGCTCCTCCCAGTAAATCAGACCCAGCACCTCCTCACTTTCAGTGAGGGATGTACTGTGCGTGTGGTGCTTCTCGGCGTGGTGTTAGGTGCGCGCTCGGAATGAGAGCTGCCACTTCGGTCGTTTGCGAGAAGTCAGCCATGTCGCGGCATAGAATTCCTGGGTATCTGTTATTTAGCCCAGAGCCCGAGGACCCAAAGCTGTTCTTTGACAAGAATACAGAGGCCGTTTTTAGGTCTGGTGGAGAGATGGCTTCCAAGTGTGGACCCGATCCTGTAGGAAGCCCCCTTGGGGGACCTGGAAGTCGCCGCGGTTGGTTCTCTGAATGGGCTCCGTGTCAGTTTGAATACCGGCGCAAGGCTGTCCTCTTCTACAGCTATTAGCACTCTGGACACATGAGGAAATGCTTTCTTGTTAAAGGAGGGTGGGTTACTGTCAAACAGGTGGGGAGGCGTTTGGGGCCCAGGTAGAGAGGGACCCCACAAGTCGCAGGCCCGGTCGCCCCCAAGCCTGCACCCTGCTCATCGGGGCATCGGCACCAGCTCCGAGATCGGCCTCAACTGTCTCAACAGTTAGTCTCTGAATGAGCCCGCTCTGCTCCGGGGGCGCCTGCGTGGCTCAGTCGGTGAAGCGTCTGCCTTCGGGTCAGGTCATGATCCCAGGGTCCTGGGATCGAGCCCCACATCGGGCTCCCTGCTCAGCGGGGAGCCTGATTCTCTCACTGGCTCTCTCTCTCTCTCTCTCTCTCTCAAATAAATAAATAAAAATCTTTTTAAAAAATAAAATAAAATAGGGCGCCTGGGTGGCTCAGTTGGTTAAGTGACTGCCCTCGGCTCAGGTCATGATCCTGGAGTCCCAGGATCGAGTCCCGCATCGGGCTCCCTGCTTGGCGGGGAGTCTGCTTCTCCCTCTGACCCTCCCCCTTCTCATGTGCTCTCTCTCATTCTCTCTCTCTCAAATAAATAAATAAAATCTTAAAAAAAAAAAAGATATGAAATAAAATAAAATTTAAAATCCCTCCCGGTGCTTTCAGAGGTAGACCAGTCCGGGCCTCTCCCCAGCAGAAACTACACAAATGCTCAATAAAATCTTCGGTTTTGGTGCAAGAGCAACTGTCTATTTATAATAACGTTCAAGGTCCCTGCTAAGAACAGGGGATGAATTAATACTTAGGAATTTCTCTTCTCTGCAAGTGTGCTATTTTAAAAAAACTGCCATTTTGATGATTCACATTTCCCTCAAAGAAGAGGAGATAAGCACCTTGATTCATACCCATGTGCAAACGCCCCCATCATGCATGGAAAGTGGTTCCTCTGAAGGGCTGGAGGTCTGAGAAGCCCCTGGTTTTCGCTGAGGACTCTGCCGGACCCCTGCTGGTTTTCGGGAAAGAGGAGGGGGCATCCGGTCACATTTACTGGTTCCTATTTCTTCGTTCCACGCTTTCATTTTAGCTTTTACTTTGTAGAAAGTGAGAAGTGTTTTGTCTTTGTGAATCTTTCAGCCCAATTAGTATTTCTTCTACTCTCTATTGACTCCAGAAAATTCTGCAAGAACATTCTTTGTATGTCTTTTAAATAATAATCAAATTCTTGTTGAGGAAGTAAGCCATGTTCATTATTGGAAATTTAGAGGAAAACAAACTGCCCATAATCCCAGGATCCAGAGATAGTCATGATTCATAATTTGGATGACCAAAATAAACCTGCCTAGGTCCTGATGTGTTACCTTTTTATTCATATTGCTGGATGTGATTTGCTAATTTTTGTTAAGGATTTTTGCTTGTGTGTTCATGAGGAATTTGGGTCTGTAGTGTGTGTGTGTGTGTGTGTGTGTGTGTGTGTGAGATATTTTGTCTGGTTTTGGTATCAGGGAAATGCTTCCCTAATAAATTGAGTTGGAATGTGTTTCCTCCTCTTCTGTATTCTGGAAGAGGTTGTATAGAATTGGTATTATTCCTTAAATGTTAGTAGAATTTGCCAGTGAAAATATTTAGACCTAAAGTTTCTTTTATTGAAAGTTTTAAACTATATATTCAATTTCTTTACCTGTTATAAATTTATACAGAATTTCTCTTTCTTCTTGAGTCAGTTTTGGTAATTTGTGTCTTTTCATGATATTCCTATAAAATCCTTTCATTTTATCAGGGGCACCTGGCTGACTCAGTCAGTAGGGTATGTGATCCTTAATCTCAGGGTTGTGAGTTCAAACCCCATGTGGAGCGGTTACTTAAAATAAATAAACTTAAAATAATAATTAAATTTAAAAATAAAATCTTTAAAATAAAAGAAGTACTTCATCTTACCAGATTGGTAGTGATATCCCCTCTTTCATTGCTGATTTTGATAATTTGTGTCTTACCTCTTTTTTTTAATTGTTCACTCTAATTAAAGGTTTATTTTTTTTAAAATCTTTTCAAAGTACATAGTTTTGATTTAATTGGATTGATTTTCTGTATTACTTTTCTTTTTTTATTTTATTGATTCCTTCATTGATCTTTATTTTTTCCTTTCTTCTGCTTACTTAAGGTTTCATTTGTTCTTCTTTTATAATTTCTTAAGATGAACGTTGAGGTAATTGGCTTGCAATGTTTCTTCTTTTTTAAAGATTTATTTTATTTATTTTAGAGAGAGAGTGCATGCAAGTGAGCATGGTGGGGAGGGGCAAAGGGACAGGGAGAGAGAATCTCAAGCAGACTCAGAGCTGAGTGAGAGCCCAACTCAGGGCTCGATCCCACAACCCTGAGATTACAACCTGAGCTAAAACCAAGAGTTGGGGGCTCCTGGGTGGCTCAGTCGTTAAGCGTCTGCCTTCGGCTCAGGTCATGATCCCAGGATCCTGGGATCGAGTCCCACATCGGGCTCTCTGCTTGGCGGGTAGCCTGCTTCTCCCTCTCCCACTCCCCCTGCTTGTGTTCCCTCTTTCGCTGTGTCTCTCTCTGTCAAATAAATAAATAAAATCTTTTTAAAAAATAAATAAATAAATAAAACCAAGAGTTGGATGCTTAACCCAACTGCACCACCCAGGTGCCCTAATATTTCTTCTTTTTTAGTAGAAGTATTTAGTGTTATGACTTCCTCCCAACCACTGCTTTAGCTGCAGTTCATAAATTTTAATATGTTGTGTTTTGTTTATTTTAAATTCATTATGTTTTGAAATTTCCTTTCTTAAAAAAAAAAAATTTATTTATTTATCTTAGAGAGAGAGAGATCGGGGAGGGGCAGAAGGAGAGGGAGAGAATCTCAAGCAGACTCCACCCTGAGCATGGAGCCTGAGTGGGGCTTGATTTCACAACTCTGAGATCATGACCTGAGCCAAAATCAAGAGTCAGACACTTAACTGACAAAGCCACCCAGGTGCCCCTCCTGGTTTTTGTTTTTTGTTTTTTAAGTAGGTTCTACGCTCAGCATGGAGCCCAACTCAGGCCTTGAACTCATGACCCCGAGATTGAGACCTGAGCTGAAATCAAGAGTTGGATGTTTAACAGACTGAGCCACCTAGGCCCCCCTGAGATTTCCTTCTTGATTTCTTTTGTGTGTGGGTTATTTAGAAGTACATTATTGAACATCCAAATACTTGGAGAGTTCCCAAGTTTCTTACTGTTGATGATCTTTAATTTAACTCCATTGTGGTCAGAGAATATCTTTTGAATAATTTCAGTCATTTTAAATTTACTTAGCTTTGTTGTAGGACCTAGTATATGATCTATCATCCTGGAGAATACTTCATGTGCAGTCTAAAAGGGCATATATTCTGGGGCACCTGGCTGGCTCAGTCAGTAGAGCATGTGACTCTTGATTTTAGGGTTATAAGTTCAAGGCCCATTTGGGTATAAAGATTACTTAAAAATAAATCTTTAAGAGGGCGACTGGGTGGCTCAGTCGTTAAGCATCTGCCTTCGGCTCAGGTCATGAGCCCAGGGTCCTGGGATCCAGTCCCGCATCGGGGTCCTTGCTCAGCGTGAAGCCTGCTTCTCCCTCTCCCTCTGCTGCTCCCCCTGCTTGTGATCTCTCTCCCCCACCTCTGTGTCAAATAAATAAAATCTTTAAAAAAAAATAAAAATAAATAAATCTTTAAGAAATATAAAAGGATGTGTATTCTGCTGTTGTTAGAGTTTTTAAGACTCATTCTACCCTTATATTCCGTCCAGTTATTCTGTCAGTTATCAAAAGGTGCGTATTGGAATCTCTAATGATTCTCTTTTTATTTATTCTGGATCTCTTTTTATTCTGCTTGGAGTTTGTTGAGCTTCTGGGTCTGTAGATTACTGCTTTCACCAAATTTGAGAATTTTTCAGCCATTATGTCATGAAATTTTTCTGCCACTTTCTCTTTTAGCCTTCTGGGACACCAATTACATATATGTTGTTATGCCTGCTGCTATCTCACCAGTCTCTGAGGCTCTGTTTACTTTTCTCTAGTATTTTTACTAGCTGTTCCTCAGATTGAATAATTTCTCATGAACTGTATTCAAGTTCACTGATTTTTTTCTTCTGTGACCTCTTCTAGTAGATTTTTAAATTTCTGTTTTTATATATTTCAACTCAAAATTCCCATTAGGTTCTTTTTTATAATGTCTACTTCTCTGTTGTGATTTTCTACTTGTCAAGTCATTATCACTGAACTGTTCCTTAATTCTTAAGTACAGTTTTCTCTAGTTCTTTAAACATATTTATAAGAGCTATTTTGAAATTTTTTTCTGCTAAATCTAGCTTCTGGGCCTACTCAGAGTTTCTGTTGTTTTGTTTTGAGTATGCGTCACATTTTTTTAGGGTATGAATCAGATTTCTTGTTTCTTTTCATGTCTCATCATTTTTCTTGAAAATTTGACATTTTAGAAAATATTCTATAGCAACTCTGGACTCTAATTTCTTTTTCTGAGGTGGTTATGTTGTTTTTATTAACTTGTCTGGACTTAATCTGTGGAATCTGTGTCTCCTGCAGTGTGTGGCCGTGAATGTTTCTGCTCAGTTTTTTGTTTTTAATTCTTATGTTTAATTTTTAGCCTAGCTCCAAAGCGTTGTCCCTGCGTCTGCATAGTTTTGTGGTCAACTGATGACTGGGCAGAGGTTATGCTCAAATACCTTAAGCCTATAAGATCCATCCTCTGTTGATGGATCTGTGTGTGAGTTGAGGAATGCATTCAAAGGTCAGTCAGTTTTCAAGTCTGCCTGACTTGTACTTTCTTCCAGGCTTTCTTGGCTCTTCCCTGTACATATGCAGTGTCTTAGTCAACTAGGGATGCATGGAGAGCTCACATAGCTTTATTTCTAGGATTTCCCCATTGAACGTCTGACTGGTCAGCCATTCACTCCAACCAGGACTGCAATCTCAGGCTAGTAGCACTGCGAGGTTTCCTTTTTAAATCCTACTGAGTTTGCTGCTTTTACTGACAACACTGCTGGGTGTGGGTTTTCACCTTTCATTCCAAATCAAAACTACCCCCCTCTGACAGTGAGGCTGCTGGTTTTCACAGCCAGTATGGTGCTGGTAAAATTACCAGGCTAGATGTGCTGGGGGCACAGGGAAGGGAGCCCATGAAGGCCACAGACTCTCATCATTTTAACATAAAAGGTTAGCAGCTTCTCATGACTAAATGCTTCTCAATTAGTTCTTTCCCTTTGTTTGATTTCCCAAACCCTGAAATTGTTTTTGCCATTTTGCTCAGTTTTATATTTTATTTTTTAGGGTGAGAATTTGTCAGCGTTTTCACTCTGCCATAGCCAGAAGTCCCACCCAATATATATTTTCAAAATACAATCACACTGCACATTCTGTTTTCTATACTGAAAAGACTATCTATTCTAGATTTTTAGTTTCATTTGTGCATTTGATAAGTTTTCTTCTTTTGGTTGCTTTTCTGAATTCCCAAATTGAATTTTGAGGATCTTTACCTCCTTTGACCTAAGATCACTTTGAAAAACTCAAAGAAATTGTAAATGACCACGTAGTCAGGAGACTTCTAGCCAGGACCCCTTAACCTTAGGAGTAGGCGAAGTAGTGACAGGGACAGGGAGGGGCAATTAATAAGATAATTTCAATATTTGAGAAACACCACATGAACATTGTACAATTACCAGACACAAGGCAAAGCTTACCACAACGTCTCATTTCTAAGTTCTGGGCTGGAATTACTTCACCTCAATATACGGATTCTGGTAATCTTGTGCTGATCAGAGGTTTTTGCTGGTAGTTATAAATAGTGTCAGTTAACAAAAGTGGGAGAGTAAGCCAATTATTACCTAATAAAGCAGTTTATTTTAAACATGGGTGTGGGTCCAAGGGAACAAAGTAACAAAGGGACCTTACAGATAAAATAGATAGAAACCTCTGATGTGGCCCCCACCTCCCTGGTACAGATGAGGAAACATGAAGCCAGTCCAGCAGGCCACATGGCAGGTTAATATCAGGACCCAAACCTACATCTATGGGCAACTCAACTTCCCCTTCCAGCCTATAAACATATTATAGCACAGAGTCCACAGTCACTATCAATTAAGTCCAACAATTTAAATAATATAAAATATAGACCAATGCGGTCTAACAGAACTTTCTGCAATGAAGGAAATATTCATATTTGTATTGTCCAAACGGTAGCCACTAGCCACATATGGCTATTGAGTACTTGAAATATGGCTAGTGAAACTGAGGAACTGAACCGAATTCTTTATTTAATTTATAGTGACTAACGTTTTGGAGAATGAAGATGTAAACCTTTGAGTCATTCATAAAATTAAATTCCTCCTCTAAGCTATTCAAAGCTTAAGGCAGTTAAGTAAAAAAGGTACTTTGCTTTTACATAAGCCATTCATTTTGAAGTTCTCTGCCAACTATGTTTGAAACCTTACAAATTGCTAAATTAAGAGTATTGCTAATACTGACCCTTGTGAGAACTTTGAAAGTATTAATGCCATCATCTACTGCTCTTTCTATATCGTCCATCAGATTGTCTGTAGAGCCTCGAAGCACTATGGTCGAAATGGCACCCTCTTCCTTTTCTGTCAAGAAATTTAAATATATTAATACAAGCAAATGAACACCCCATACTTACATAAACATACTTGACCATTTCTACATACCATGCTTAAAAACCACCACCTGTGTGTCACCAACTTCTGAGAGGTAAACACTGTCACAATGTCCCATTTCTTCAAGAACAGGAGGAGTCTAAAAGAAAGTGACTGTTATAATAAAAGTAATTAAAAAAAAAAAGCTTAAGGCAGTTATTTTCAAAGTTGTTTTTTTTTTTAAGATTTTATTTATTTATTCATGAGAGACAGAGACAAAGAGAGAAAGAGAGAGAGGCAGATTCCCTGCAGAGCAGGGAGCCTGATGTGGGACTCGATCCCAGGACCCTGGGATCATGACCTGAGCCAAAGGCAGATGCTTAACCAACTGAGCCACCCAGGCGCCCTATTTTTTTTTTTTAAGATTTATTTATTCGCAAGAGAGAAAGAGCATGAGAAGGGGGAGGGCCAGAGAAAGAGGGAGACAAGCAGACTTCTGTGTGAGCAGGGAGCTCAATTCGGGGCTCGATCTCAGGACCCTGAGATCATGACCTGAGCCAAAGTCAAACCCTGAACCAACTGAGCCACCCAGGCACCCTTCAAACTTTAACTCACAGCATCCATTCTTTAAAAAAAGAAAATATTGTTCCCAAACTAATAATACATAAACCAGCAGGGCTAACGTGAGGGTGGTCATGGAACCAAACTGCTCCCTCCTCTGCTTTCCACCTTTATTGAGTCTCACCTGCCAGGCCCACCTGGGCCCTTGGGCACCTCCTCAGAAGCCCTAAGACCCCACTGAGCGTAGTGTGATGATCACCAACAAAAAGTGCAGAGAGAGCAGCCGCAGGTAATTCCCCCAACAATATCTACTGAGCAGCAGCTGGGTCTCGATACTCTAGGAATGACACAGTGCAATGAAGAGACAGGAGAAGACAATAATGCTTATCAATAATATCTTAGCCAGATGCTATCTATGCCTTATCTCATTTTATCATCATGTTAGCTCTGTGACGTGTTATGATCTTTATTCCCAGTTTAGTACACTAACTAGGCTCTGGAGAGAAACAGCTCCACCCAAGACCACACACACAACTGGTCAGGAGGAGCTGGGAGCCAGGTCTGCCAGACCCAAAGCTGTGTTGTGCCCCCATCAGGACTCACCAACCAGATGGGGGGAAGGGCTTGTCTGTGCCCAGGGGCTCAAGTACACTCCCTTGGGAACTGGAATGAGAAAAAGAATGTTATTCTGAGGGTTAAACTGTCATTGGATCAAAGAGGACAGAGTCACAAGTAGCTCCCAGAAGCTTCTGCTGTCACCAGATGGAGATAGGGGTAGGTCAGCCATAAAGGAACAGGAAAAGAGAGGCTGAGGCTGATAAAGACAAAGCAGACAGAATCACACAGCAGACAGAATCTCACATCGGTCTCCCTGCTCAGCGGGAAGCCTGCTTCTCCCTCTCGCACTCCCCCTGCTTGTGTTCCCTCTCTCGCTGTGTCTCTCTCTGTCAAATAAATAAATAAAATCTTTAAAAAAAACAAAGAATCTCACTGAGCCCTTAAACTGTGGGGTCTTCACTAAATCCAGGTAATTAGTATCCGAATTGAATTAAATTATTAGACATCCAGTTGGTGTCTACAGAGAATTGAAGAATTCTTGGTGTAGAAAACCCCCACGTTTGGTGTCGCAAGTGTTTTGAGTACAAATGGATCATATTAATCAGTATCTTGAGCTTACAACCAGAGAATCTTCTCATCTTCCAGCTTCCCAGATTCTGTGTCCAGGTTCCCTGTGCCCTTTCTCGTGGGTCGTCTACAAGAAGGATGTGCCAGCGAAGGACACTCTCTTTGGTGATGCCTGTACTCCAGTTCTTCCAGAAGGCCAGACCTCTGAGCCAAGCCACGCAGCCCTAGTTCATATTTCTGTCTTCCCCTACAGCCCTCTATGCTTAGCTGTTCTAAGCCCAGAGGAGGGTGGGAACTGATAAGCAAGTCCATAACCTGAGAAGTTTCTGTCATTGGACAGGGATTTCTCATGGTTTTCCATAAAATTATGACCACAGGAAGTGAATGTGCTGATTGAATATTGAGATGCGAGATTCAGAATTGAGTGACTAGCAGAGCTCATGGACTCTGCTTGGGCCCAGAAATTATATTAAGCAAAGACTTCAAAACAGCTATTATAAATATGTTCAAAGGATTAATGGAAACTATGATGACAAAGACTGAAATAGATACAGAGTCTCGATAGAGAAGTAGAAACTACTAAAAAGAACCAAAGGGACATTCATTTATGGCATGATGGAGTGAGGAGGTCAACATTTCCTCTCACAGAAAATATAAATCTGGACAAAACTGTCAAAACATATATAACATTTACTTCTTGAAACTGAGGAGCCCTTTGCTCAAACAGAAGTATAGATGAGAGCTCATCTGGTAAATGGAACAAATGAATACATCGGCTGGCGAAGCAGACCACCCTCCACCCCCAGCTGAACTTGCTGCGTCCTATGGTTCATCCACAGCACCCCCTTCAGAACTCTGGCAGTGGACTAGTAAACCGACATTTTGGAGCTCACCTCCCGTTCTTAGGGCCTTTAAAGCTGAGGGTCAGGTTCTGGATTGTCTAGTAGTAATCCCAATACCCACTGGCCTTGGTTTAGCTCAGTGGATGTCATTAGAACCAATTCCCCCAGAGGTCTTTTTAGAAATTTGTGGGGACTTTGGGGGTAATCTAATGATTGGAGGGTACTGCTGGCCTGCAGCAGGTGAGGGCCAGAGTTGCTGAGCACACTAAAATGTGCAGGACTGTGCCCCGCAATGAAGAATTGTCCTGCATCCATTGCAACTTTTGAATGTCCTCTCAGTCATTCATTAGGTGAATTTTTTTTTTAAGAGAGAGTGAGTGCACAAGCAGGGAGGGGGGCTAGTACAGGGAGGAGGGGAAGAGGGAGAGGACTTTAAGAAGCACAGGACCCAAGGTGGGGCTCAATCTCACAACCTTGAGATCATGACCCGAGCTGAAATCAAGAGTCAGATGCTTCACCGACTGAGCCACCCAGGTGCCCAGGTGAACATTTTGTTTATAATTATTTGAACCTAGAACCAAACCTACCTTATATATATACAAAAAGTATTTTTGCATTGTTTTAATATACACTGAATTGCTAGGAATGAGACTACCACATAAATCAAAGTAAGTTGTACTTTTTTGTTTATCATTTAAATTGTTTATCATTCATTTATCATTTGAGAAAGTCCCCCCACTAATAGTACCACGGCTTGTGGCATTTGAGCTGCCAATACCACACATGACATCAGTCTGCATTTCTCAGTAATTCACTGTGGCTTCTCCTGCCGTCGTGACAAACATTTACATATTGATATATATATCACTTTATCATAAGTTCCTTTTCCTTTTCTTCTCGATTATACTACAGCTAGAGCATTGAATTCATAAACGGTTGACCTTGAACAACATGGGCCACTTACATGCAGATTTTTTTAATGCAGTACAGAACTGCAAATGTATTTTCTCTTCCTTATGATTTTCTTTCTTTTTTTTTAAGATTTTTTATTTACTTGACAGAGAGGGAGAGAGAGAGAGAGTACAAGCAGGGGGAGCGGCAGGCAAAGTGAGAGGGAGAAGCAGGCTCCTCACTGAGCAGGGAGCCCGATGCGGGGCTCCATCCCAGGACCCTGGGATCATGACCTGAGCCGAAGGCAAACGCTTAACGACTGAGCCACCCAGGCGCCCCTTCCTTATGATTTTCTTAATAACATTTTCTTTTCTGTAGCTCAATCATAAGAATACAGTATATAATACATATAACATACAAAGCATATGTTAATTGACTGTATATTTTTTATTTTTAATTAATATATAATGTATTATTTGTTTGGGATGTACAGCTCTGTGATTCATCAGTCTTATATAATACTCAGTGCTCATTACATCATGTGCCCTCCCCAGTGTCCATCACCCAGTTATCCCATCCCCCACCCCTCTCCCCTCCAGCCATCCTCAGTTTGTTTCCTATGATTAAGAGTCTCTTATGGGGCGCCTGGGTGGCTCAGTCGTTAAGCGTCTGCCTTCGGCTCAGGTCATGATCCCAGGGTCCTGGGATCGAGTCCCACGTCGGGCTCCCTGCTCGGCGGGGAGCCTGCTTCTCCCTCTCCCACTCCCCCTGCTTGTGTTCCTGTTCTCGCTGTCTCTCTCTGTCATATAAATAAATAAAATCTTAAAAAAAAAAAAAAGAGTCTCTTATGGTTTGTCTCCCACTCTGGTTTCGTCTTATTTTATTTTTTCCTCTCTTCCCTTATGATCCTCTGTTTTGTTTCCTAAATTCCACAGATAAGTGACATCATATAATTGTCTCTCTCTGACTGATTTATTTCACTTAGCATAACACCCTCTAGTTCTATCCATGTCATTGCAAATGGCAAGATTTCATTTTTTTGGTGGCTGGATAATATTCCATCGTGTGTGTGTGTGTGTGTGTGTGTGTGTATATACACACACATAATATATATGTATATACCACATCTTCTTTATCCATTCATCTGAATCGACTGTGTATATTGTTGGTAAAGCTGCCAGTCAACAGTAGGCTATTAAGTGGTTAAGTTTTAGGAGAGTCAAAGGTTATACAGGATTTTCAACTGGGGGGTTGGTGCCCCCAAGCCCCATGTTGTTCAAGGGTCAACTGTATTTTAAAGTTATATGTATAGGCCAGTTGCCTTATCTATGAATTTCATGCTAGGTAAAGGGGTGTTACAAAAGTATTTTTCTTTTTTTTTTTTTAAAGATTTTATTTATTTATTTGACAGAGAGAGACAGCAAGAGAGGGAACACAAGCAGGGGAGTGGGAGAGGGAGAAAAAGACTTCCCGCTGAGCAGGGAGCCCGATGCGGGGCTCGATCCCAGGACCCTGGGATCATGACCCAATCCGAAGGCAGATGCTCAAGGACTGAGCCACCCAGGCGTCGCTACAAAATTATTTCTTATAGGAGCGCCTGGGTGGATCTGTCGGTTAAGCGCCGCTATACTCTTGATTTCGGCTCAGGTCATGATCTCAGGGTCACAAGATTGAGCCCCGCGCTCAGTGGAGTCTCCTTGAGATTCTCTCTCTCTCTCTCTCCCCCTCTTCCCCCCCATACCCCACCCCCGTTCACATGCACTCTAAGTAAATAACTAAAGAAAGAAAGAAAATGTCAAAAAAAAAAAAAAAGGCATTTCTTATAAAATGGGTTTGTTGGACCGGACAGAGTTGAGCCACTGACCTGCACAATACTCTTATCATGCCCACCTTCCCTCCACTCCTTTCATCCAACAAATGGCCTAGACAAAACACAAAGGAATAAGAGAAAATGTAGGGTGTTTCAATTAAATGACAAAGTGAATGGTTCAGACTGGTTATCTAGGAAGAACCCTTCCAAAAGGCTGTTTAGTGGAGGCTGGAGTAACTGGGGAGGTTCCTCACGGATGGGACTTCAGCAGGACTGTGATGGGAGTAGGACTTGGAGGAAGGGGATGGGACCTTGCCCAAGCTTTGCACACGGGGAGAACTCGATGCAAAGGAGAGAACAGTCTTGGCCCTGACAACATGCAGCATACGCTGGGCAACCGACAGGGAGACACAGGGCTGTTGTGTGCGTCCTGCTTCCGAAGTACAGCTCCGGCCCCGGGGCTTGTGGTGAGTTAGGGATTTCACTGTTACAGTACTTTGATGATTGTTTATCATCTTAGCCTGCCCCTGCTGTGAAGGAATACATGTTTCATTTTCTAATTTAAAGCCACTAAAAATGGTAATATTAGAGTCATTCGTTTAAATATAAAGGTTGCAGATCCTGGTAATGGTAGTAGACACTCAGTTTGTAATAAGCTACTGCCTTTTAACAATTAATATTTCCCAAAAAATTAACATTTTCAGAAGCAATGCTTTGAATGTTCTGTACTTGTACCAATGGTATTAAGGCTCTGACTGGTGAGAACCCCATATGTGGATGATTTTGAATGCAAATATTAAAAAAAAGAAATTGATGTTTAAAGTAAGGACTATTTATAATGTCCCAGAAGAGAACTCCAGAGAGAGGGCAGTTCCAAGGCTGGCAAAATGGGTGATTCAATGCAGTTCTCAAGACTACAGGCTCTTTCCATTTTTCTTTTCAGTGATCCTTGGTATTTCTGTGTGGCCTCCAAGGCTGGCTCCCTTCATGGTCTTGAGATGGCTGCCACGGCTCATATTTAGAAGACCAGAAATAGAAAATGGAATGTTGGTGTCTTGGTTATCTTTTTAAGCTTAAAACAAATCCTCCTAAAAACCCTCCCTGAAAGTTTTCCCTCAAATTTTGTTGGCCAGGATTGCATTACATGCCCATGCTTGAACCAGTGGCTTAGCAAAGGGAATGAGACCAATGTGTTGGGTTTGGTCCAATCACAATTCATCTTCTGGAGCTGAGGAGGGGCCCAGCCTCCATGGAAGGAGAAAGCCACTCTGGACAGAGTAAACAAATAGGGCTTCTGACAATAAGGAGGAAGCAGGGAAAGGCCATGGAGGAGGCAACAACATTGTCTGCCACAACCAGGGATTTCTAAATTGGTTTCCACAGAACATTCTTTGGAGGTGCAAGAAATAGGAGTTCGTTGGTCAATTAAGTGTGGAAAGGGTGCACTAGATCATCTCCCTGGGAATTCACAATACCATCAGCATATTAAAGGCTCTGAGAAAACCGGTACTTCATGTTAAACCCAGAATTTTCCAGATGCGTGTAAACTTTTTATTGTGAAAACCTGTAAACAATCCAACAGAAGTAGTGTTTCATGAAACATCTGTTTGTGAGACACTGGGTTGGCTATTGGATCTTTTTGTTCAGCTTTTATAACATTTTAAGTTGGATTTAGGTGTTAGTAAGTTTTATGTTAACAAGTTTATGTGTTTATATATAAACAATGCGTTTATAAGAAAATTTTAGACGGTTTTACTTTAGAATGTTTTGCTACTTTTTTAAAAGACCTTAAAAATGTTGCAGAATTCATTTGTTCCCTCCTCCAAATTAGAAAGGGTGTGGTGGTGGTGGTAGGCTGGAGACCAATTCGTTTGCTGAAACTAGATCTGGTGTAAAGATCTAGGTTCTAAATCTATTGTTTTCATTACTTAGCCTTTGAAGCAAACAAAAGTTAATTCTGTTGGCCAGGGTAAGCTCCAGATAAGATGTCCAGCCTTTCTATTATTTGTTTTCCCACAGAACACAGGGACAGGAAAAATCCAAAGAGACTATCCAAGTCACATGGTACATAACCCACTCCAAGGGCAATATAATGGTTAATAGTTTCCAAAATGAGGGTATGCGGCCTCACTTAGGTTCACGAACCAATTAGAGCAGTTTCAACTTAGGAAGTTGCTCCATATACTCAACCTGAATCTTCTGTATAGCTCATTCACAAATGCAATTGAATGTTCATTATATGTGTAAGGCCCTGGGAATTTCAAAGGTGAACAAAACCAGAAGCATGGTACTTGCTTTAACAAGTGCCCTATCAGGGCACCTGGGTGGCTCAGTCAGTTAAGCATCTGACTCTTGGTTTCCATTCATGTCATGATCTCATGTTCGTGAGATCGAGCCCCACGTGGAGCTTTGAGCTCAGCACGGATTCTGCTTAAAATTCTCTCTCCCCCTCTGCCCCTCCCACTTGTGCTCTCTCTCTCTCTCCCCCTCTGAAATAAATGAATAAATCTTTAAAAAAAAAAAACAACAACAACAAAAAACAAGTGCTCTATTTAGTTGGCGTCAAGATACAAGTCCAAATGTTAAAATGATACCAGGATAGCTAAATGATGCAGGGCAACTTCAGAGAAGTCACCAGAGAATATTAATTAAGACTACATGAGACACACCCTGAATTTCTGCCTAAAAACTTATTTTCCTTTGTCCAATCCTCACTGGAAATAAAGAACGTGTTACAACAAATTGTACAAGAATTTTTCACATAATTTAGTTGTTGGAAGCCCCCACTTAACCTGTAGTTCTTTGAATCATTTTCATATGAAAGTTCTTATGAATTACAAATAAGTAATTATATGTGAAAACTATGTACACACATATATTATATCAATGCTAAGCTCTTTGTTCATAGTATGGGTGGGGAAGCAAACATAAATCTATTCCTTGTTTATATGGAAAAAAGTGTGTGGGATTTTTTAAGCCACTGGAAAAATCAAGAAAGTGGTTTTTGAAACGGCTTTTAGATACATGTACAGAATTGAAATGATCATGATTAAAAGAGCTTAATACATTTCTGCAAATACCTTAGGGGGAAAATGCCTCTGGATTTTCTGGACCCATCTCCTCTGCTCCATCCCCTATTTTCATTTGGATCTTCTCTTTCCTTTGGCCCTCTAGCCTATGCCCTGCTCAGTTTGGATGATGATGGCTTTCTGGAAGGGAACTTTGTTTTATTGGTTTGGAGTTTGTGCTCAGACTGCTCCAACTCCAGCAGGCCTTTCCTCCATGGCACTCTCCAGCAGACTGGAGTCTCTGAGTCTCCCAGACTGGGAGTCTCACCTGCTAAGGGCTGCTCTTCTCAGGGGGACCCCTCATGTTGTCTATGTACAGAGAGAGGAGCTCTTTCTCTCTTCCCTCCTATCCCTTGAGCGGCACAGACCTTCCAAACTCAGCCTAAAAGGGCTAAAAAGCAAAACTCAAGAGCTATTTTTAATCCTGGTGATCTTTCTCCAATGAATGATACAAAAGTATTGGTAGCAGAGGGGTTTTGCAAATCTCTGGACCATGTCTTTGTGAGATGTGATGACTCAGGAGTTGGAAGTACAGATGGTAACTTATGAGAACCACAGTGAGGAACTGGAGGAACATGTTCTCTTTGGACCTAGACTTTGTGGATGGCTTCTGCTTCATGTTGCAATTTCATGTCCAGAAAAGATAGTTGCTCTCATTGGTGTAACCATAGCTATAGATGGTATGGAAACACTACCTAATGCATTTATTATCTTTTTTTAAAGTTTTTCTTTTTTTTTAAGATGCATTTATTTATTTTAGAGAGAGAGCATGCACATGAGCGGGGGGAGGGGCTGAGGGAGAGAGAGAGAATCCTCAAGCAGACTCCCCGCTGAGCACAGAGCAGGTCGCAGGGCTTGATCCCAGGACCCCAAGATCATGACCTGAGCCAAAAACAAGAGCCAGCAACTCCACTGACTGAGCCACCGAGGCGCCCCTAAAGTTTTTATTTCAATTCCAGGTAGTTAACATAGAGTGTAATATGAGTTTAGGGGCACACTGTAGGGAACTGTGGGAAAGCCAGAGAAAAGGTGATGGGTAATACCAACAGAACACAGTGAAAGAGCCCCTCATTTTTTGATAGTGTTTCCTCAAAGAATGAACCCAGATGCCTGTTACATAGCCCCCTGCTTAGAAGAGTGCTCCTTGGCACAATGGGTGGGGTCTTTGGCACTCAAATGCCAGGCAAATAATCTGTGCAGATATAGATGTCATTCTCTGTACAAAGAGAGATCATAAGATAAAGGAAATAAAGGATAGTAAACTTCCTATTTATACTAGAAACACATTCAAGCACATAGAAATTTCAGAGGGAGGAGAAAACCAATGGAATCCACATTTACTGAGCGCCTACTATGGGGCAGGGATTCTTCCATGTACAACACATATTAAATCATTTAATCCTTAAACTCTATGAGGTAGGAGCTACTTTTTGCATTTTATAGACAATAATGTAAGATCAGAGAGGTTCAGTAACTTATCCAAGGCCACATAGCTCAGAAGTAGAAGTGCTGGGTTTCAAGCCTAAATTTGTCTCCAAAACCCATGTTCTTTCTGTCATGTCATGTTGATATGACTGATGTGGAGGTGAATATCACAACTCAATAATTATTAGAGACTATAAATGGAAATTAACCCAGTGATTTTTTTTAAGTAATCTTTATGCCCAACATGAGGTTCAAACTCACGACTCCAAGATCAAGAGTCCCATGCTCTACCAAATGAGCCAAACAGGTGCCCTAGCCCTGTGATATTTAACCAGCTCAGTTTTTATGGGGTCTTTTCTGCAATGTGGTGAAAATATAATGGGAAACACCATGAAATCAAATCATGGGGACCTTTGGTCAATCAAGGTTTTTCTGTTCTTGGACATGAGAAAGGTACTCCCTCCCCCCAAAATGTCAAGATCAAGGATTAGGTTACCCCAAACACTTCTGAAGCTATCACTTGGGGTGATTACGAATCTCTGTGCTCCTACACTTATTGTCCTCATTGATATTCAGTACACGGGCACCACAATGCCAAGAAGTACACAGAATTTCAAGGAAAATACACATTTTAGAAAAGGATTGTCATTAACAAAAGTTGAAGAAGACTGTATTTCATGCTCAGGAAACAAAAAAAGATTTTTATATTTATATAAAATAACCTATTTGCTTCTCCCCACTCCTAAAGAATGAGATTAATTTAGCACTCAAGTACCACATGGTTGCCTGACAAGGTTAGAAGGGTTAGAATTGAGAACCCACCCCCAAAAAAGGAAGGTCAATGGAGTCAAAGGCCATGTAGAAGAGAGGAGGCCCAAGCAGGGCAGGAAAGGGGACAGAAACTGACTCTCACTAAAAGGAGAACAAAAAAATACATATATATATATATATATATTTTAAAGATTTTTTATTTATTTGTTTGACAGAGAGAGAGATAGCGAGAGAGGGAACGCAAACAGGGGGAGTGGGAGTGGGAGAAGCAGGCTTCCTGCTGAACAGGGAGCCCGTTGCGGGGCTCCAATCCTAGGACCATGGGACCACGACCTGAGCCAAAGGCAGATTCTTAACAACTGAGCCACCCAGGTGCCCCCAAAATATATTTTTTAAAGGAACAAGACAGGAGCACCGGGTGGCTCAGTCAGTTAAGCGTCTGACTCTTGATTTTGGCTCAGGTCATGATCTCAAGGTCCTGGGATGGAGCCCTGCCTTAGGATGCACACTCAGCGGGGAGTCTGCTTGAGGATTCTCTCCCTCTGCCCCTCCCTCTATGCTCTCTCTCTCAAATAAATAAATCGATTTTTTTTCCTTAAAAAAAGGGGGGCAAGACACTATTCTTTGCCTATCAGATTGGTACATAATTTAAAGATTGCTCATAGTGAGTTTTGGTAAGGCTAAGGGACATGGACACTCTCATATGCTACTGGTGAAAGTAAATTAATCCAGCCTTTTTAGAAGGTAATTTGGGAGTATATGTAAGAAGATTATGGTGCAAATCTGGGGTTCTCATGCATCACTTTAGCATGCATCAGAATCACCTGGAGACTCATTAAAACACAAATTGCTGGGCCCTGCCCCCAGAGTTTCTGATTCAGCAGTATGGGGGAGAGTTGGAGAATTTGCATTTCTAACAAGTTCCCACATGATGCTAATAAGGCTGGTCTAGGGAATACATTTTGAGAACTACTGGTATAAATGGTTGGGAATTTGGCTCTAATGCTTATCAGTTGTGTGACATATACAAGTTACTTAACCTCTCTCAGTTTTGTTTTTCATTTATTAAAAATGAGGACAACAGGGTACCTGGCTGGCTCAGTCAGTGGAGAGTGCAACTGTTGGTCTTCGGGTTGTGAGTTCGAGCCCCACCTTGGGTGTAGAGATTACTTAAAAATAAAATCTTTAAAAAAAATGAGGACAATAAATAGTGTCTACCTCATATAGTTGTTGTGAGAATTAAGAGTTAATAAATGTAAAGTGCATATGGGAAGTGCTCACTAAATGTTAGTTCAATAAATGTTTTAATGTTTTTTTTAAAGATTTTATTTGAGAGAGAGCACACGCAAGTGCACACATGCACAAGCAGAGGGGAGGGGCAGAGAGAGAGGGAGAAGCAGACTCCCATCTGAGCAGAGAGCCTGACGTGGGGCTCTATTCCAGGACCCTGAGATCAAGACCTCAGCCGAAGGCAGACGCTTAGCCTACTGAGCCACCTGGGCGCCACTCAATAAATGTTTTCATAATTTAAAATGTTCATTCTTTTTGATTGGACAATTCCATGTCTAAGTATATATCTCCAGAGAAACATTTATATTACAACCTAGATGAAATAAATTCATTTTTTTATTTTAAGATTTTTTTTTTAATTCATTTAAGACACAGATAGAGAGAGAGAGAGAGAGAGAACATGAGTAGGGGGAGAAGCAGAGGGCGAGGGAGAAGCAGGCCCCCTGCTGAGCAGGGAGCCCAAAGTAGGACTCGATCCCAGGACCCTGGGATCATGACCTGAGCCGAAGGCAGACACTTAACCATATGAGCCACCCAGGTGCCTGATGAAATAAATTCATTTAAAAATATAACTTAATAAAATATTCTTCACTGAAGAATAGAAAATCTGTATAGCTCTATAACCTTTAAAGTAATCCAACTTATAATTAAAATGTTTCTCATAAAGAAAACTCCAGAAGTCCTCCCTGGTGTCTTCTACCAAACTGCTTAAGGAAGAAATAATACAAGTATTGCACAAACTCTCTCAGACAACAGAAGGAGATAAAACATTTCCCAAATCATTTTGAGTCCTGCATAACCTTGACACTAAACTTGACAAGGACATCACAAGAAAATTATAGACCAATATCCTTCATGAATATGGATACAAAAATTTTTAACAAAATATTAGCAAATCTGTTGTCAAAAACCGACCTCCCTGCTCCAGAGCCAAAATATGTATTGCAAAGACAGAGTTTGGGTATAAAGAGGAACAATAGCTTTATTGCTTTGCCAGGCAAAAGAGGCTGCCTTCAAAATTGCAAACCCGGCCAGAGGAAGGGGCTGGGAGTTTTATAGGGAAATACAGGATCTAGCCAGTTTTGGCAGGAATTGTGTACGTGCCGCCAGCCTCCTTTGCCATGTCTTCAGGGTAGTATCAGGTTCCCAAAACAAAAGACTAAGGCGGAAGGGGAGATTTGCTGAAGAGAGGGAAAAGGTTACTTAAAGATTTATGCATTTATTTTAGAGAGAGAAACAGAAAGAGCGCACAAGTCGGGGTAGGAGCAGAATCTTTCAAGCAGACTGACCGCTGAGCACGGAGCCCCACTCGGGGCTCAATCTCAACCCTGAGATCATGATCCTGAGATCATGACCTGAGCCGAAACCAAGAGTAGGATGCTTAACCGACTGTGCCACCCAAGCGCCGGAGGTTACTTAGTTTAAAATCAAGCTTTGCTGAAGCAATAAGTGCAGCCATTTTGATTTTGTTCCACTTTATGTTTTAAGCAGTTTCAAATCAAACCTAGCAAATTAGAAAAATGGTAATACACCATGACCAAAATCTGTATTAGTTTCCTATGCTTGTTGTAACAAATTACCACAAACTTAGGGGCTTAAAACAACAGAAACTTGTTCTCTCTCAGTTCTAGAGGCCAGAAGTCAGAAATCAGTGACGGCAAGGCCACATTCCCTCCAGAGGCCAAAGGAGAATTCATCCTTGCCTCCTCTAGTTTCTGGTGACTGACAGCATTCCTTGGCTTGTGGCTGCATCACTCTAGTCTCTGCTTCCATCTTCACATCGCCTTCTCTTTGTGTTGATCCCAGGAATGCAAGGTTGTTTTAACATCCAAAAATCAGTCAGTGTAGCCCCCGATACACACCCTACACAATTCCCCTCACTTGAGCAGGACTTGCAAATATGATGGAATAGTCACATCGGTGATTACATTATATCATATAAAACTCCACTGTAACAGACTAAAGAGGAATTTCCCTGGCAGCCTTGAAGAAGCCAACTACCATGTTGTTGAAAAGGCCACATGGCAAAGTACAGTCTCTAGGAGCTAAGGATGGCCCTCTCCCGATAGCAGACAAACCCTACAACCACAGGAGCTGAATTCTGCCAAAAACTAGTGATCCTAGAAGAAAACTCCAAGCCTTAGATGAGCTTGAAGTCCCAGCTTCCACCTTGAGATCTGGGGAGACTCCGAGCAGAGGACCCAGTCAACACATGACCACACTCCTGACCCACAGAAACTGTGAGATCATAAATTTGTGTTGTGCTAAGCCAAAAAAAATTTTTTTTAAGTTTATTTATTTATTTAAGTAATCTCTACACCCAACATGGGGCTCAAACTCACAACCCCAAGATCAAGAGTCGCATGCTCTTCCGACTGAGCCAGCCAGGCGCCCTTGGCCAAAAATATTTTTTAGTGTAATTCATCATATTAACAGCATAAAGGAGAAAAATCATATAATCATCTCATATGCAGGAAAGGCACTTAACAAAATGCAGCACCTGTTTGTGATTAAAACTCTTGTCAAAATAGAAGTGGAGGGCGCCTGGGTGGCTCAGTCGGTTGAGCGACTGCCTTCGGCTCAGGTCATGATCCCGGGGTCCTGGGATCGAGTCCCGCGTCGGGCTCCCTGCTCTGCGGGTAGCCTGCTTCTCCCTCTCCCACTCCCCCTGCTTGTGTTCCCTCTCTCGCTGTGTCTCTCTCTGTCAAATAAATAAATAAAATCTTTAAAAAAAAAAAAAAAAAATAGAAGTGGAAGGAAACTTCCTCCATTTGATTTAGGGCATCTATGAGAAACGTTCATCTAACATCATACCTATTGGTGAAATATAGAATACTTTCTTTCTACGACTGAGAACGTTATAAGGTGTTCATTCATACCAGTTCTATTCAACATTGTATTGGACCTGCTAGCCCATGCATTTAGGCAAGAAAAATAAATAAAAGTTATTTAAATTGGAAAGGAGGAAGTAAAACTGTCTTTATTCACAGATGACATGATTGTATATGTAGAAAATCTAGGGGAAACCTCTCATATTAGAACAGTGAATTTGGCAATGTTGCAGGATATAAAGGCAATATGCAAAAAACAATTGTATTTCTGTATACAAATAATTACAAAATGAAATTTCACCCCTCAAAATTTCTACCTTCCATTAAACACTAGAGAACAATTCAGCCATGTTCTTTGCAACTTTGTAAAAAGAATTGCCTTTTCTCCAGTTTCCAATTACCTGTTCCTCATTTCCATCTGAGACGTCACCAGAATGGCCTTTATGTCCATATATTTCTACCATCATTCTATTCACGATTATTGATGTGTTCTCTAAGAAGATGGAAGCTTTCTCTCCAGCTCTCCTCTTCTTTCTAAGCTCTCAGCCGAATTGCCTCTAAAATTTCTCATTTCTAGCATGCACCTCTGACTCCTCCAGCCTCCCTCCAACCCCCAGTTCCAAAGCTGATGCCACACTTAGGTACTTGTTATAGCAGCACCCCTTTTCTTGGTACCAAAATCTGTGTTAGTCTGCATGAGTTGCTGTGACAAAATACCACAGACTGGGTGACCTCAACAACAGAAATTTATTTTCTCACAGTTCTGGAGGCTGGGAAGTCCAAGATCAAGGTCTGGCAGGGTTTGGTTTCTGGTGAAGGGTGTCTTCCTGGCTTGCCAGTGACAGCCCTCTTGCTGTGTCCTCACATGGTAGGAAGAAAAGGCTGTGGGGAGAGAGAAGAGAAAGTGGGGGAGGGGGGCGCAAGGTAAAAAGGAGAGGGAAGAGAGCTCTCTGGTATCTCTTCTTGCAAGGAAATTAATATGATTATATCAGGGTTCTATCCTTCCCCCCCCATCACAGTCTTATCCTTATGACTTCATCTAACTATAATTACTTTGATAAAGGCCTTATCTCCAAATATAGCCACACTGGGGATAAGGGCTTCAACATAAGAATTTTGAAGGGACACAAACATTCAGTTCATAATAGCACCTTTAGGTGAAAAAATTCAGCAGTACTTTCTGAAAAAATCTAAGCTGCAGAAAAAGCCTGAAAAAGCAGAATGCACTTAATACATCTTAATGTTTTAAGTCAGTATTTTCATCTCTTTCCCTTATATTATATTCTCTCATTTAGAACAAATGAACAAATGTTCCTGTTAAGCTTGTGTTTTGCTGGTCCAAGCTGGCTTTCCACTGCCTGCAAGATAAAATGATGCTATTTGAGGTTTTAAAATGCCCACCATTTAATATGATCCAGGAATTCTATGCCAAGGTAAAAAAAAAAAATGATGCTAATGACTTGCTCTATTAATTGCCTGTTCTGTGTTGGGTATCATGACAGGTGCTGGGAATGCAGGAAGAATAAAACCCGGGGGCTGTCCACAAAGAACTTATAGTCGGCCAAGGACATGGACCCATCCTTTCAAAGTGTTCTTCCCAGGAGCAGTAAGAGGTTTGTACCGTCCTCCACATTCTCTTATCCAGGTAGCTGGTTAGAAAGGCAGCTATGGTCAAAGAATAGTTTTCCAAGGGAAGCTCTACCCTCCAAATAGCACTGTATTGAATATACATACGGTCCGTGCCAAGCTGTGAAGCAACTGGACGTGTGCAGAAATGGAAGTTTTGTGTTTGTGCCACTTAAACATTCTTCAATTCACTCCATGATGCCCTTAACCATTGGGGTAACCACATTAGGTTCATCAAGTAAGTTATAGGGGACAGCCAGGTAAAAAAGAGTGTTCTTATAAAAAGGAGAAGAACCCAATGCCACTCTACCCACAAAATGCTGCCTATTTGTTTTTTTCTAAAATATCATTCTAATCTTCATTTTCTTATAGAAAGGATGTTTTCCCAAGAAACGTTTTTAAAACTGTCATTTTGCCTCTGAGGTATATGTAAGCAGCGTGTCCGTGGTTTTGTGACATCAGAAGCATCCTGAATAAAACAGCATATTGCAACTCGCAGGGAGACTTTGCGTCTCTGCAGAACAAGTGTTATCTGAAAAGCTTCTAGGCATGCAGATAAAATTTTGACACTAAAACTTATTAACAGGAGTTTTTCTAGACTTAAAAAAAATCCACAGAGAAACAAAGTCAATTAAATTTTATTACAACCAAGAATATAAAATAAATGCAATGTAATTTATTTTAGTTTTAACAGTCATTTCAAGAAGGATGTCAGGACAACTCAAAAGCGGGGAAACACTCGGGCTCCAAAGTAGCTGCTCTCCTGCCCCCCACGGAGCGCGCCTCGCTGAGGGGCAGCCGGCTCTGAGCGCACGCCTCGCGCCAGAGTGGGGGAAGCATACACGGTCATCTCTATCATCATAGAAAGAGGGGTGCGTGCAGAAAATGGCTGAAAGAAGAGACAAAGACAGGTACACTTCACAAATAGGAATTATGGGAATTACAAACTAGGCAGTTTAGAAAGGATATACTACATAACATATATAAAAAGTACTTTAAATTGTTGTTAAAAAGGACATCTTCAGTCCAGATTTTGTGTAATACTTTTAGTGTCTACACAGACAAATCTTTAAAAAAATTAAATAGTATTAATTTACTAAATATTTAGGAGATAACAGTGCATTAAGGGTTTTTTTCATATAATACATACATATCACTCCTTTGCAGTGATAGCATAGAAGAGTAAGTATGGCCTTAGGTACAACACATTTTTTTAAAAATCCTAAAACAATGAACATTGCTTTATATGATATCTGTGACTACTCTTGAAGATGATGGGGGCCTAAACTGCTATGTTTGATATAAAATATTACTTATACTTGAATCCTTCAAGCCTCCTTTAGGTTAACTGCTATTTTATTGCCTTTCTCCACTCCCTAGAAAGATATCACCAGAGAGTTCAGGATTTGTAATTTTCATAGAATTCTTCCTTCATTGTATAGTTTCTGCCACATCATTTTATTCAAAGCAGATTAAGCTGCAAATCTTATTGCCGACGATGTTTCCTTTTCCCTTGAGCAGAGAAAACAGCATCATTTCAGAGGTATACACCCAGCAGTTGCTTCACCAGGAGTGAGGCAGTGAACATGTAGGTAAACGTCGTCCCTTTCCATTCTTCAATGTAAATTAGGTTTAGAAGAGCGAAAGAGTAGTGCAGAAGGCCAAAGTTCTAAGTACTAAAGTTTTAAAAACACACAGATATAAAAATATACATGCCCTTGGTTTTCATAAGTTACTGCACGATCTACTTTTATCACAAGGATTGCTTCAGCCTCATAGTAACAGCCCTGCCACCAGGCTACCTTCCCCTTGAGCTCAGCTCCCCTGAAACTCTAGAATCCCTTTTCTCAAACACACACCTCACCAGAAAGCTAATTCGAAAAGTGATTTGTAATAGGGAGGGCAGAGAACCTTCACTTGTATTCCTTCCTTCCTTTCAAATAACCTCCCTTGGTTTGGGTGTTCTCATGGGCTGAGGGGGTGGGGGCCCTTCCTGCATTCTCAGGAAACAAGACAGTAATATGTTTTCAGAGAGGAATGAGGTCATTTGGGGACTACAAAGGTAAATTTTAACCTCAAAAAGCTTCACAGATCTCCCTCGAGGTCCCACAGTTTAGGGTCCAAAAGAAGGTTAAAGGCTTTGTTCCCCTTCACAGGGAAAAGGGAATCATGAGCCAAAATTATTTCAAGGGTACTGGGCCCAACTGGGCATCCCCAACTCCGAGGTAAGAACAAGAAGAAAAGGGCCAGTACCAGCACAGTGACCAGAATAATGGGGATATCTGGCTGTATCCTGGAGAACACCGTGGACTAGGAAAAACAGATGAAATCCCCTCATGGTTTCTCTATCAGTTCTGCCAATAAAACTAGCTATCTGCAAGGAAAGCAGGGTAGTTCTGTGATTATATAAGCACATATCACAAGAATAGTGTATCAAAGTTGCTTATAAAGTATTCAGGGGCATGGTATTTTGGTCTATGCACGTAGGTGGGCTTTCCTCTTATTAAATGTAAGTGCCCCCCCAAAGGCAGCAACAGAGCTTCTGTTTTCATTGTAATTTCCCACAACCACTTAAGGAGTGCGTTCTGCTTATAAGGGCCACCCAACTGTTGCTGAAGGCTGCTGTGAACATTTCAGATCCGCACTAATGCCTGTTGTGATAGTTAATCACTGGCTTTCTCTAAGGTAGATAGAAACCTCTGGATAACACTGTTTCTCACACAGCAGAATTTGGAATAATAAGTCTATCCAAGTGAGTTTAGAAGTAAACAAAAGGACCTTCATACTCTTATAAGCCACTCCTCTCATCCCAGGAGAACTTACTGTCAATGGAATGGATCCTAAGCTCCTTAAGGACAGGAAGTGTGTCTTGCCCTTTGAGTCTTCTGGCCAGCCTGGCACTGGGCACGTGGTGAGGGTGCAGGGAACATCTGATGACCCATAACTCTGGACAGTGAGGCTTCAGGGCACAGGATAGAACTTTATACAGGTAGCTATGTTATGCAAAGGGCTATTAATTTCCCATTTAAAAAAAAAAAAAAAACAAAAGGAAGGGGTGAATTACCATTGAGACGATCAGAAATTCCTTCCAATGGAGCAATGCCGACTGTTTCATCTTCGATGTTCATGAGTGTCACTATATAGCTTTTATTATTAATAAGCATTATTATGCTGAGATCAGGAAGGTCCTTGCTGGCTACAGTATCACATTAATAGTGCAAAATGTATACTGGCTTCTGTCTAAAATCTTATTTTGCTTGTGTATGGACCCAGAGTATCATAACCAGGTAGATAAGTTCACAAAGAATAGTTTTTAAAAAATGCATATAACTTGCATATACAACAATCAGCTATTTCTTCTAGCTCAAGAAAACATTTAAAACAAGGCTGGTGCTGCTAGTAGCATTCAGAAGAACACAAATTTCTTGCCCCTTACACTACAATGGGAGATCTAAGTCTTTACATTTCCTGTGACTCTGGGGAGTGAGGGGCTCCTTTCACTGGCTAAGAAAGAACTCAACCTCTAATTCATAGATCGTGGAAATGCAAATATGCACTTTAACTAGTATAGTCATGTATACTATCTGCCCATAGCTTTTTAGGCACAATTATTAAGTTTTCTCCTAGGGGCAAAGAAAGCATTCAGTGCAATGAAAAGATCCTTGATAGAACTAAGTTTCAGTAACAACAGCAAAATTATGCATACATAATACATACTTGAAACATGAATAAAACCTAAATTTTTAACATGCTTTAAAAATAGTCACTCTATGTCTAATGCAAATATGAATGCAGAACGCTGCTCTTTATTTTAAAAGCAGATTAATTTGCAAATTAATTTGTAGGCTTCTATTTGAGTACTCTTGATTATGTAAGAAAGTTACTCAAGCTAACCCCGATGCGAAGAAACCAACAGTTCTTTAGAGAAGCCAACTTTATATACAATACACACTAAAAGCTTTTCCTTCAAAGATAAGTAACACATCCTTTGATCAACATTACTCCTTAAAGAAACCCTAGTGCAGTTAATACTCTCTTCTGCTTTCTGGTATGGGGCACCAGAGGGCTGCAGTTCATCAAAGCTCTTGAAACCCTTTTTAAGGTAGACTTAGCTACATGAAGGTTAAAATGAGAATTCTTAAGTACTGAATACTCTTCAGAACA
This sequence comes from Neomonachus schauinslandi, assembly GCF_002201575.2. NCBI lineage: Eukaryota > Metazoa > Chordata > Mammalia > Carnivora > Phocidae > Neomonachus > Neomonachus schauinslandi. The sequence continues at coordinate 50,604,695 of NC_058410.1, read as the reverse complement.
AGGTGATTCTGGGAACTACGTTCCATATGAATGACTGATTATATAAAAACTAGCACATACTTCAGTTCTTCGTAGCATAAAGCATAGTAACTGTAAAGATCTAGGCTGTTTTTGGTTGTAAGTTCCCTCTGTCCCACGATTCGTCTTTTTTTAGACCTTCCCTGAAACTAGATAAATAAAAACGTAATAGTAAAGTACTTTGGGACAGTAACAATTGCTGTTTAAGACTTCCATGAGCAAAACAGTCATATTCTGTGAAAACAACGTAGTGCTTTAAAAGGTGCATTTTTACCTGTGTTGCTAGATCAGTTCATGAAGTATAAAACTATATACCACTGGAGTCCTGTGTCTAAAACATTAAAATCCTATTAAAAGAGCTTTGAAAAGATAAATCATAGTGATTGCTACAGCATGAGAAAGGTGCACCAGGAAATCCTTCCAAAAAATGCTGAAGGTTACAGAAGTTAAGTGCTGGGATTAGATCAGACTCTGGATCAAAGTCACAATGGAACACATGCAGGGAAAGGGTGTTGGGGAAACTTCACAAAAATCTTCTTTAAGCCCATAAAGAAGAGACATCAGTCAGTCCTGCAAAATGCTCAGGATGGAGTCTTCCTCCTAAGTGGATGAGTTTTAAACGGCATCATCGTTTGCATTTTTTGGTTCTTTCCAATGCGGACATCATATTGCTGGAGTCTGGGCTCTGGGCCGCGGCGGTCAGTAGCGGTGGCCCTGGTGAGACGGGTGGTACTGTGCACTCTGCTGGGACGAGGACGAGTAGCCGAGTGTGCTCTGGGACTGAGAGGATCCCTGAACACTGCTTTGGTAATTCAGGCGAGAACTGGAGTGCTGGAGGAAGGAAAGGGAAAAAGGGAATCACTGGGGGAGGCAGAGAATGGCTGAGGGTGTTCATCAGGACAGGACGGGGCGCAGGAACCATTTTCAGAGGCTCCTGGTTCAGAGTGACAGCAGCGGACAGCTGATGTGAGCTCGTTAACACATCTTGCGTGCTTGGAACCACGACCTGCCGCCACTGTGACGTGTTTTGGCAGGCATGAAGTTTGGCTGGATTTCTTTGGGGGCATAAGCCGCAGTGGCAAAGAAAGGCAGAAGGGAAATGTAGGCTGGCCCCCTGCTCTTGATACTGACTAACTCTGCTTAGTTGTTCTTTGTGTAACTGAGATTTGCAAACAAGAACGCTCAATTTGGCACTGAATTAGTGGTATTCATAATGTATACGGATGTGCTGTTAACTTCCTCATTATAAATAACAAAGCGATGATTAAGAAGTCATTTCTAGAGAAGAGAATTTTCAGAGGTGGAGGTTCCGATAGGACAAAGCAAGGCAGGGTAGGCAGGGTGAGGTGGCAATAAGTGTGTTGTATAAACCTCAGGTAACATTTAGAATGAAAAAAAATGTTCATACGTGAAAATGCCCTCAAGAGAAAGCAGAGACAAATGTATTTCAATTCAATGTTTTTTTATTACCTTAAATGAAACATTCATCTTCATGGTACCAAGGGCAAATATGAAAAATATGTTTAAAAAATCATCTATAGAATAAGAACACGGTGCCTAGTTAGAGATAAGCAGAGCTGGAACCACTGTCTTTAGCTAAGCTCGGAAGGCTGGTTTTTCCCGTGAGCAAAGTGGGAAAGATCTTACTAATAAAACCATTACTTGGAGTAAAAAATGTAAATGACCTTGAGGTGGCACCGGGGGTTTAAGGAAGGACAAACCAGCAGGTTGCCCCCTACTCAATGTGCAAAGGCTGCCAAACTGAACTTGCAACATCTGGTCTAAGACAGCAGGGCCATAAGATAGTCTTGGTGAAAAACAGCTCTGCTTAGCTCCTTCCCCATTACAGAACTCTGGCTAGTTGCAGAGAGCAAGATGGAGTCACTCATGTCAAGCAGGGGCCTGTGTCAAGCAATGACACAGCAGCTAAGGGGACTGTAACTCCCAGATATTGCCGAGACCAGCACCAGCAGATGACACCTCAGAACTGATTATCAGCGGATGCAGAGGAGGTTGGCAGGGGCCCAAGACTGATTAAATCCCTTTAAAAAGAGAGAATTTTTGCAGCAAACTGTCCCACTTCTCAGACACTGACCCTTCTATGTCCGACCACTTCAAAAAGGCACCTGTAGCCGAAGGCTCTGCCCGACTGATCTCTGAACAGAACTGAGATCCTTCGCTGCTTGAACATCCAAAGCACGAAGTGCCGAGAGCTGACCGGGACCAGACCGAGGCCTTATCTCAACTCTGCGCCCACAGACTGACTTCTCATCTGGTTCGATAACTTCCTACCCCTTATGCTACCTCATTTGTTGTGTGACTTGGCTTGTGTTCTGCTCTGTGTGCCGTGTAAGGAGCCAAGTTAATCATGTGGTGAAAAGTCACTGAGTTTGGAACCCTGCACCTGCTTTATAATGTTAATCTTGCTTTATGACTGAATAAAGCCAACATGTGGCAAGACGGAACTGTGTTTGTGCCTTCGTGGCGTGCTCATGACACTAGATGTGTTGTGTAAGAAGCCTTTCGGGCTTCCAAATTCACATGTTTTATTTTTAAGTTTATTATGAAAAACATATTCTTGCCACTCACATGACCTACAATTGCTACGCTGGCTATGATTATTTTACTTTTGCAGATTAAATTCAGCACGAGAGTTCCTCCACTCTAGGCAAAGAACAAACATGTTGAAATGTGAGTCGCAGGTAGGTGCAATAGGGTTCTCCCACCCCCACGTCATGCTGATCTCTCCAACTAAGTAGCTGAAATATCTACCAATTCCATAGATACGCTGTTTTATTTTTAAGTAGATAGCACAGTATGGGACAAAGAAACATTTTGAAGAATTCTTGGATTTGAAAGGAATACAGTAGGAAGGTAATCTGTCCATAATGGACTATACTCAGGTTAATATAATAAAATCAGAGACACAAAGATGAACCAGTATATAATAGAGGTCTGGTGCTCACATAATAGGAATAAACTAAACTACAGTCGGGGAGGGGGAAAGGAATTTATAATAAAATTCAAATAATGTTCATGACTACTACCCAAATAGCAAGCTCTTTTTAGTAGATCAAAATGAAGCCCTTGATTAGTTTCATTGTGTTTAGAGAAGAAAACCACAGGCACCAAATAGTGTCACTTAGGCCAAGTCACCAACCCAGAGCTTAATACCTAATCTAATTGCAGTTTCAACTTTCCCCAGAAATGTAGTTTACCAGGTCAGTCAGGAAATTTTCTGATGGTTGCCAAAGAGTCTGCCACCTGGGCCCTTTCCATTCCCCCAAAGGAAGATGAGGTAATTCGCACACTCAGGCCCCTGCTCTTTCCCCCTAAGGGAAAGTGACCCAGCCTGGAACAATCTTTTCTTCTCTTTTGCTAATAACTTTCTTGCCCTGCCCTCCTTCCTATAAAAACCTTCCATTCTGCACAACTCCTGGGAGCTCCCCTCTGCTTACTAGATGGGGTGCTGCCCAATTCACAGATCATTTAATAAAGCCAATTCGATCTTCACATTTACTCTGTGGAGTTTTGTTTTTTCGCCAGCAGAACCAATGGAAGTATATTGTGTACTCCTCTGCTTGCAGGGACTCTTCCAAGAGAAGTTTTCAGAGAAGAGGTTGTGCGAACACATTCGTCTGCAGATATATTCCAAATGTAAAGCCAGTTGAGGCAGCTACTTATTATGTCTTTCTCGTTAATGTTTCTCTTGGTTCCCGTTCCTCATCAGTGAGTTTATGACTCCCTTGCCTGTGGTTTTGTTTTCTATTATCTCCATCGTCTTGCTCCTCTTCCACCAGCACCCTGAGGATCTACAAGTTTTAAGGGTGTTCCCCCCCCCTTTCTTAGATCTTAGCTGGTTACTTTCCTTGAAAATGAGGGCTTAAAAAAAAAAAAAGAAAGAAAATGAGGTTTTGTGGGGTTTTGTTTTGTTTTGTTTGCAGTATTCCCTATGGTTTTCACAGGTATTTTTACCTCTCTCTCCCCAAATACTAATAATCCTTAGACCTTTTTCCCTTTAGTTTCCCAAATTAGTAGTACAACCTGTAGAGGCCACTTTTAGACAATAGGCTTGAGCAATGAAACTTGATCAAGGCAAAAGAGCCCACAGCGACCCCCTGGCTGCTGAACACAGACAGCCCCCTCAGGGGACCCACCTCAAGATATCCACAGGCCCTAGCTGACCAACGGGCTACTTACAACCAGGCACAGTCACCAAAAAAGGGAGAACTCCATAGTCATCATACCTCCTCACCTTCCCGCTTTAACTACAGCCCCCACCCCCAGCCTCCTGGCACACAGCCTCTCCTCTGTGGTCCTGCCCACTGCTCTCTTGCACTGTATTCAGTAAACTTCTATCTCCTTTGTTACCCTTTCACCGCCTGGACCACCAGCTTCCACCCATCCCCACCCCACACTCGGGGAGCCCCCAGCCCATCAAGAGAGACACCACATTTAGACAGATACCACACAATTGTAGGGGTTTTTTTTAATCTTAATAATAAAAAGTATTTTCTAGTCTCAAAAATACTTACAATGAGATTTAACAGTGATTTCTGAGAAGTCTCAAGCTTAATCCCTTTCTATGTTTACATGGCTACTGACTAATTATTTCCTCTCGATGACAGCAAATCTTTCTCAAGTATGCAGCTTATTTTGTCCAAAATAAGCCGCTGCTCTGCTCTCTTTCAGTTGCTTATCTGTTATCTTTTTCTGACCCAAAGCTGACAGGCAGCTGGAAGGGTAATATGAGAAAGCTTCTTTGAGGAGGGAGATGCCTGCCTCACCTTCCCTCCTCAGGAAGTCCGGAAAAACAAGTCAAGAAATGAAATGTTTTGCAATTACATGAAATATGGCCACAATCTTCATTTTCATATAATGACCTAGAAATAGGATTGTACCATTTGTACAAACTTTAGAGTCAAGTACTACTTAAGTCTAAAAGGCTCTATTATAAAATTGATTTCTGGGGCTCCTGGGTGGTTCAATTGGTTGAGCATCAGCCTTCAGTTCAGGTCATGATTCTGGGGTCCTGGGATCGAGCCCCTCATGGGGCTCCCTGCTCGGCCTGGCGTCTGCTTCTTCCTCTCCCTCTGCCCCTCCCCGCTGCTCGTGTTCTAGCTCTCGCTCTTTCTCTCTTTTAAAAAAAAAAAAATCCTACTTCCCATTTCATAAAACGTATGGCCGCTAGCAAGAACAAAAGCGAGGGCCGTACCTGATAATCTGACGGCATAACAGGCCCGCCGGAGTTTGCGCCCGAAGGCCCCAGGCGGGGCTTCTTGTTGGGAGGCACCTGGTTGAGGCCCGCGTCCTGACTGTGCTGCAGGCCGGCCCCCGCGGCCCCGGCCCCGGCGCCCGCCCCGCCCGCAGTCCCGTTGGTCTGGGTGCTGTTCTGCTGCGGCGGGGGCGCCTGCGGGGGGGGCCGCCGCCTGCTGCGGGGGCGCTGTGGGCTGCTGATGTTGGTTCTGCTGCTGCTGCTGATTCTTGGAAGAAAACCCAAAAGGCAAACTCGGTATGAAACTACATTAACAGGACAGTGCTTTCTTTTTCTTTTCCTTTGTAACAGGACATTACTTCGATTACTGGGTATGCACACGTGACTGCGACCGAGCTGGAGAGCGACCTAGGTGGGACACGGCAGTGACTACAGCCGGGGCATGCAGCATCCCCAGAGGTCCGAGTACTGAGTCCTGAACAGGTTTCATTCTCTGGGGTTCATTTAAGATTGCGCAGTCATCCTCCAGCCCAGTCGCAGACAGCCCGCTGGAGAGCACGCGGCACCCAGGAAGTCGTTCTGCACGCACGGACCCAGCGGTACTGGTCTCCCTCAGGAGTTTGGAGAAGTAGAGGGATACGGGGAGGGCCTGATATATCCAATTACAAGCAAAGAAGAGAAAGATGCTTTGAAAGCAGGCTGCTATAAAGTGATGGTGTTGACACCGAACAAACAAAATGCAACAATTAAGAATGCTGGAATGGGGCGCCTGGGTGGCTCAGTTAGGTAAGCGACTGCCTGCGGCTCAGGTCATGATCCTGGAGTCCTGGGATCGAGCCCCACATCAGGCTCCCGGCTCAGCGGGGAGCCCGTTTCTCCCTCTGACCTTCTCCCCTCTCACGCTGTTTCTCTCTCAAATGAATAAATAAAATCTTAAAAAAAAAAAGAAAAAAGAAAAGAATCCTGGAATAAAATGGGCTCTAAAAGAAATCAGAAATTCATTTATCTGTAAACTTATTATATTTCAAATTGCAAAGTACATCTGCAGTCACGTCAATACATACTTAAATAAAGGCAGTTAAATACGTAGGAATCAGTAGATTATACTTCCCTAAATTCTCTTTTTGCCTCCCTTACTCTCTGGAAGTGAAGTGTACCATAGCTTATACCTTGTCACCTTTCTCTTCGGGTTCATCTTCATTAAGGAATTCCCGTTTGGGGTATGGAATCTGGCAGCCAGCAAACACACTACAAAATCATTAAAAAAAGAATATACATCATGACCTAAAATCTACAATATCATTGACCTTAAATGTTAACTTAAGATCCCACTTTTTTTCCTTAACATATTTTCCACTCTTCGTCTATAGCTAATATTTGCTGGATGCCTCCCAAGACAACTTAATTCAAGCAAATAAGAAAAGAATTTGTGGTATGCCTGGGTGGTGCAGTCAGTTAAGCATCCAACTCTTCATTTCGGCTTGGGTCATGATCTCAGGGACATGAGATTGAGCCCTGCATTGGGCTCCCACCACGCTGGGCCTAGAGCCTACTTAACATTCTCTCTCTCCCTCTGCCCCTCGCCCCCCTCTCTCCCTCTCAAAAAAAAAAAAATTTTGTTGTCTAAGTTTTTTTTTTTTTTTAAAGATTTTATTTATTTATTTGACAGAGAGAGAGAGACAGCGAGAGAGGGAACACAAGCAGGGGGAGTAGGAGAGGGAGAAGCAGGCCTCCCGTGGAGTAGGGAGCCCGATGCGGGGCTCGATCCCAGGACCCTGGGATCATGACCTGAGCCAAAGGCAGACGCTTAACGACTGAGCCACCCAGGCACCCTGTTGTCTAAGTTTTATACTAATTGTATAAACTCATCTGGCTGACTGATCTAAAAGTCCCACCTGTTCTCAGCTTTAGTTTTTTTCTGTAATACTGAATAATGGTCATTCCTAAAATACTTGTTTCATTCACACCTCTCTATAGCTTTGCCTGTTTCACAATACAGGCCCTTTTTCTTGCGTACTTTTTCTCCAAGGTAGTATTAATGGAGAACTTCAGTAACACTGCAGTAAAGCGCTTCTCTTACTTTCAGCCACCATCTGACACCCTCAACCTGGAGCAAAGGACACAGAAAATGTAGGATACATACTCTAATGTCGGCAAGGGGTCCTCCTGAAAATAGGGATCCTGCAGAGCCTGCTCCGAAGTAATTCTCTTGGTTGGATCCATAGTAAGGAGTTTCTGAAGCTAGAGTAACACATGAGAAACCGATAGCACATGGAAAGATTGCTTATAAATCAATGTTTTGACTTTTGTACAAATGTCTAGCAGGATTACTATCAATGCCATTTTGTAGAGCTCACCGCGCTGTTAGTACACTACACACATTGATGTGAAATTGGCAGAAATCATTAGCGTTAAAGCCCTTCGAAAGTGTAACTTTTCTTCCCTGCTGATAAATCATTGGAAAAAATTAAGTCTAGAAGTCAAGGGTGACATCCCCAAAGAAAAATACTTCATTTTGCCTCAGCATCCACCAATTTCTTTTCTTTCTGAAGAGGAGGAAGAGCTAGGACAATCCCATGGTGAACGGGACAAGGTGGCCTGTGCCACAGATCCAACGTCCCCGCCTGGACGAGAGGCACCTACCAAGAGGAACACTTTGCTGTCAGGCTTGACCTTGTGTTTCTCCATGTACTTTATGAGGCTACTGTTGGCGTACCTGCAAGAGGACATGACAATCACACATCACTGGGAACACTCGCACATTTTTTTCCCCATAAAATGTTTATTACTGAAGTACAGTTTACACAGTCTGTATTTTTTAATGGAAAGCTCCCAGATTGGTTTTCCTATAAGATACACGTTTATTAGGCCATTGTTTTTTCTGCTTAATAAAAGAACACATAACCGAATACTGGCAAACGTGTGAAGAAGTAGGAATTGTTAAACACCCTGCGCAAGAGTTTCTATTGTTACAACGGCTTTGGAAAACAATTAGACATTAACCATTAGAGTTGAAAATGTGAACAACCTAAAATCTAGCAATTCCTTTCCTAGGTAGGTACTCTACGAGATTCCTTTGTGCATGTATATTACAGGATACATGAACAAGAATGTTCTTAGCAGCATTTCTGTAGTAAAAAAAACCAAAAAACTGTAAGCAACACAAACGTCTATCAATTAAAGAACGGCTACATTGTTATATATTCACAGAATGGAAAGTTACACAATAGTAAAAATGAATACAGAGGTTGAGTGGGGAATAAAAGCAAATAAAAGCAGACTATAATTTATAAAAAGTTCAAAGATACATTAAACTGAAACAATAATCCACTGAGAGATACATACATCTGTAGCAAAACGAGAATAAAAAATGTGGAATGATAAATACAAATTCAGAACCATGTTGACCCATTGGGAGGGACATGAACAGGAAGGCAGGGTACACAGAGCACTTCAGTAATCTTAGTAATGTTCTATTTCTTACGTTGAAGGGTGAGTAGAGGAGTATTCATTTTATTATTCTAAAAAGACTACGTATCGTGTTTTCATCATATGTTCTTTCCTATATATGAAATATTTCACACTAAAAAGGCCAAAAAATAAGTAATATATATGTTTATGGTAGAAAATTTAGAGAATACAGAAAAGTATAGAGAAGAAAACTGAAATCACTCAGAGTCCAGCCATTCAGTGATTAAAAAAAAGAAAAACAACAAAGCACCCAAACACTGTTGAGATTTTGCTAATTTTCCTTTGGCATTTTTGCTATGTATCTATGTATGATACAAACACAGAGGGGTTTTTGTTTTTATAAAATTGGGATCATACTATACAAACTGTCCTACCTCTTTTCACTTAATAATAATAATGTTTCATAAACATTTTTCCTTGTCTAACACTACCTAAACGACTAATTTACAGTGGTTGTATATTCCTCCTGTTACTGATGTTGTTTGTTTCACAATAGTTAAGAAATATGGGTCCTTGTAGGTTAATCTGATCCGCACGGTAGGGAGACAATGCTGCACAGCAGGTGAGAATCAGGGACCCCTTCTAGACCCTGACTCCTGGCATTTACCAGCTGTGTGATCTTGCGTAGTTCGTTAACCCCTATGAAAGCCTTAGGTTCCTCCTCTGGAAACTGAGGATTATAATCACACCTATCTTATAGAGTTGTTGTGAGGACCGTATGAGAAAATGTAGGTCAGGGCTTAGCACCACGTCTGACACATAGTAAGGACATAGTGAGCCATTTGTGGCTGCTCTGACTGCTCCCATAGGATAAATTCTTGGATTTATTAGGTCAAAGGATATGTACATTTCAAAGCCATTTTTACGTGCTCTAGAACCTTGCTACACAAAGCTGGCCCTCAGCTCAGCAGTATGGGCCCCCAAGAGCCTGCATTTTTAACAAGGTCTCCAGGTGATTTGTATGTACGTTAAAGTTTGAGAAACATTGTGCTCAGCAGTCGCATACAAGGGAGAGTGCCCATTTTGTCGTACCCTTGCCAACTCTAGGTATGTTCATTTAAAAAATCTTTGCCATGTGTATTCATTTAAAATTGCCTCGGAGTGCCTGGCTGGCTCAGTCAGTAGAGCATGTGACTCTTGATCTCAGGGTTATTAAGTTCAAGCTGCACAGATGGGTACAGAGGTTGATTAAAAATAAAATCTTAAAAAAAAAAATTTTTTTTTTACATCTTTTCCCCCAATACCAGGAACATTTTTATTAGCAAGGTAGCCACTAAGTTTGTTAATGGGAAGAAATTTTAAAGTTTATATAGAAATGGAGTTTGTCCACATATATGTCTTTGGTCTTCATGTTAAATCAACTGATCTCTTGGGTTAACTCCAGATTCTAAGTTATTTCTTTCTTTTTTTTTTTTTTTAAAGATTTTATTTATTTGACAGAGAAAGACACAGCGAGAGAGGGAACACAAACGGGGAGTGGGAGAGGGAGAAGCAGACTCCCTGCCGAGCAGGGAGCCCGATGCGGGACTCGATCCAGGGACTCCAGGATCATGACCTGAGCCGAAGGCAGTCGCTTAACCAACTGAGCCACCCAGGCGCCCCTAAGTTATTTATTTCTATCATAATATTGAACCATGCTTATTGGAACATTCAATTTTAAAGTCAACTTAGAGATTTCCTTTTAATTCTACTTTCACCTTGCCTTCTACTGAGCTAATAAGAGCTCTGGGAAGATTACAGAAACTTCTATTCACTATCCTTCCCAATTCACTAAAGAGTAATTTTTTTGGTCCTTTTCATCTGATACAATGAAAGCAAGTTATTTTACCTTTTATGTCATTTCACATCATGTTTTCTGAAATTTTTAAATTATATTTTACTTTAGTGACTTGTATGTACTCTATTAGATTTAGCTAATTTTTAATACAGTCCTTTCATCTTTTGTATCAGTAGCCTGCTTTCACAGGGGTAGAACCATTTGCATAAGACATATGGGCTCTTATGACTGAGCTTTTCCTATTACTTTTCCAACTGAATTTCATTTATCTTTTAAAACTTCTCTCCTTTTATTTCTGGTTACTGTAAACACTATCATTTTATGTGAAAATTTTCCTTTGGTCTTTAAACACTAAAATAAATGTTAAGTGCTTACATTAATTTTCTCTATCTTTTACACTATTAGCGTGTCTTCAACTACTTGTACCACTTTCATTAATACCATTTGACAAGTAACTAATGAGCATGTACTATGTACCAGGCCCTGGGGATACATATAATGGTGTACAGAGTAGACATAACCCATACTATCTAGAGGGAAAGGCAGAGAAGCATTCAAAAGCAAACCGTAGTGCAAAGTCATCAGTGCAGAGAGAAGCAGCAAGGATGCTATGGGAGAACTGAGGGGGACGACCTAGCTCAGACCTAGAAGGTCAAGGGAGACCTCCGCAGGCAAGTGATGCCTAAGCCAAGACCTAAAGGATAAGTAGACAGGAAAAATGGGAGTTAATCTGAGGAGTTAAAATGAGTGGGAGGAAAGTACATCCTAGACTGAAGGAACAGCATATATAACAACCCAGAGGTCAAAAAAAGCTCTGGGTTTTTCAGATTCTTAAAGAAATTCATGATGTCCAGACTACAGAATACAAAGTGGACAGCGGCTTAGTGGATGAATTATGGTGATGTATAAGCCAAAGCTCTATAAGCCATCCTAAAGAATTGAGGGCAGTGGTGATTTAAGAGCAACTAGGAAACCAACATGATCCAATTTGCTTTTGGCAATGACTGCAGTATAGACAGTGAGTTGGCATAAAGACTGGGGGTAGCAATACCACTTGGAAGGCCACTGCAGGATCCTAAGTGAGAGACGGTGGTCTGGACTGTAGTAGTGGCAGAGTAGATGGAGAGGAATACAAAGAACTGACTAGACTTACTCACTGTTTGGACCCCACCAGGTGAAATGGGAGAGAATGGGATAAGAGAAGGATCAGGGATATCTCAGGTCTTGGGCTTGAACAACTGGGTGACTCATGGAGTCATTTCCTAAGATAGGAAATACAGCGGGAGGACAGTGTGGGAGGATAGATGATGAGTTCAATTTTGGACATGTAACTTGAAGTATTTATGGAACATTCAAGTTGGGATTCCATAAGGCAATTAGACAAGTGGGTCTGAAACTTGGAAAAGAGATCCTACTCGGATGCATAAACTGGGAGTTATCGGCATAATCAACGGTAAATTGTCGCCATTAAAATCAGAGAAACTGCCCAGGGAAACGTCCAGAGTGAGAAGAGAGCCCAAGACAGAACCTTGAGCAATATGAGTGTTATCTTTAGGAGACAGATAGAAGAAAAACACTCCACCAGGGACTGTGTACAAGAGGGGCCAAAAATGAGTGCCGTTTCCTACTTCTCTTTATCATGTCTGCTTTTGTTCCTACAAGCCATCCTGTCCTGAAATTTTCCAGTTAAGTTGCCTGAAAGAGAACCTCTTTCGCCTTTTTTCCTCTAGGCGTGTGCATTTATAACAAACTCCTCTCACGCTGTCACCCTTATTCTTTCATTTCTGCTCAATATACCACCAGTGTGTTTTACTCAGCTTCGGGGCCATGCATTCATCCTTCTGCTATCCTTCCTGGTTGCCTAACCCAGCATTTCGGTCACTAGTCATTATTCAGATAAAGATAAAATCACAGTTGCGACCTTGAACTCAGCCCTCATCATGCTAAAATAGGAGAGACGTTTAAACACTATACTGACCCTTAAAATTCTTAAAAGTTTGTAAAATACTACAGCCTAAGCCTCACGTGTACGTTACCAACATCTGGGATATCGTCTTTAAATCATAAGCATAATTAATATATTAAAATCTAAATTTCTGGCTTAAATACTAATCTATATCTGGTTTTTAAAAGGATTAATTTAAATATTCCCATTGAAGTTACTACTTATATTTAACATGAAATTACTTACGTTGTTCTTCTAAAGTCTTTCTGAAGTGTGGGGTATTCTGGCATCTTTCTAATATCTTCCCAATCTTTATCTTACAAAAAAATATTGAATATTGTTATAGAAAATAAGGTTACTTATATAAAAAAATCTACTTATGTTAGCTTAAAAATATACATAAAAATACTCAAAATATGCTTTTGAAAAGGAATTATTTTGAATTATGACTCCAATACTATTTTGGAAAGAAAAATAAATTACCTGCAGGAAACCCCATGACACTAAATATCCGATCAAGTTGATCATGATGAAAGGGATTGCTTGTTTTTATATCTTCCTGACGACAGTGAAAAATAGGTTCTGAAGTCAACAATTCAGCAAATATGCAACCTATTGCCCATATATCTATGAAGGAAGAAAAACAAGTTTTTACACACATTTATTATAGTTCTTGGGTTATAATTCCTGAGTATAATCACAACCTACATACAAAAATACTTTTCAGTGATGGAATATACAAAGTCTGACAACTATATTAAAAAAACATATATATATGACATGAAATAGCTGTATCATCACATAACAGATTAAATGCCAAATAAAAAACATTTACTTATATATTTCCTAATGAAGATATACTTGGGAAACTCAATTTAGCAAGCAATGAATTTACATTTAGGCAAAAGCCTTTCTAACCACTATTAATAATGTAGTCACTGAAGCATTCAATTATAATCTAATGCAGGGTTAAATACTCATGACAGAATAAAACAATACCCAGGGATACATTCCTTTAAAGCAATCAAATGCATAATGATAGAGCATAATTTCTGATTTGTGAGTATAGACAGACAGTATAGACCATATAAAGTGTTTTGGAAAAACTCAACTTTTGTATGCAAGGCTACCAACTTCCATTTTTTCAACAAACTGTAAGGTCTAAAAGCTGATAAATACAAGTACCTACAGGTACAGCATGACACCCATAGAGCTCGGTGTTATTTGAATATATTCACTTGGATTAAGCTGCTCCAATCCTCCAACACTCCAAGACAAAGTTAAAAGTTAAAAGTTTTATTAACTATTTTAAATCACCAGTTATAGATTATTCTATTTGGATTTTACACGTTGAAAAACTGTAATTTCGATTCTGACTATAATATTATATTCACGTTTTGCCAAATGTACAGGTGAATTAATTTTTGTAAGATATATATTCACACTTGCCCACTTAAATAAATACTATTTAATAGTTTAAAAAAAATAATGCACGGGGGCGCCTGGGTGGCTCAGTCGTTAAGCATCTGCCTTCGGCTCAGGTCATGATCCCAGGGTCCTGGGACTGAGCCCCGCGTTGGGCTCCCTGCTCTGCGGGGAGCCTGCTTCTCCCTCTCCCACTCCCCCTGCTTGTGTTCCTGCTCTCACATCTGTCTGTCAAATAAATAAATAAAAATCTAAAAAAAATAAATAAATAACACACAGACCACGGTACAGTATAGAAAAGCAGTGTTTAGTAGCCTACTAAATGTGGGAATCACATTCTGTAGACAAGCTAAATAAGAAAAAAGTCTAATTATATCCATTAGCTAGAATTAACGTTGGTATGCTATTTCATAAAACAAACTGCCAAATGAAAAAAAAACATAAGAGTAATGTCTTACATAGCTGACTCCATTCAGGAGTGGCTTCCTTTCACGTAATGTAGTCTTCTGGATAATGGAAACATATCCCTTCAATAATTTTTTTATTACACCATTACCTGCCATCTTAAGAGGCTATAAAATAAAACCTTTCTTAATGATTCAGAAGGGTCATCACAAACATCCATCATGAAAGAATAGAGTAACAATACTCTTCAGTGTCTACTTTTAAATTCTTTTCTCTCTCCCGCAACATGTTGTTGTCACTCTTGCCTCTGACACAGTCCCATCTCTCTTCCTGCTGGCTGCTTCTACTATGCAGTCAACTGGGGCTGGTACTGCATGTTCCTGGTCATGCCAGTTCCTTGTTTGCCTTCCATTTAAAGGACAGAAGCCAGGATCTAGATTCCCCTGAGAACTGCTAAGAGAAGGAACCTCAGTGTAGCAGGTAATGTTAAGTTCTAGGCTTTCTTGCTTCATATTAGCCTCTAATTTTAAATGGTCATCTGGCTCTTGTATCATCTACACCATTTCTCAGCTCTCATTCCTCTGTCAATGACTTGTTTCTCCCTCCCTCCCTCTAGACACACACACACACACACACACACACACGCACAAACGCTGTCACTCCCCTCCCCCTCTAAACGTTACTCCATAAAATTTCACTGATACCAAATCATCAAACTCTTCTTTCATATGCTCTGACTAGAAATAATACTCATTTCTGGCATGAACCAGGTATGGAGGAGAGTAAGAACGAGTGAATGTGTACATATTATATTTATAATGTCTGCTATGAATATATCTGAAGCCTAAAAATAACTGATTTGGGGATTATTCTTTTTGTGTGTCAGGGTATCAGATAACCCTGATAATTATCTATCCAGAATGGATAATTGCAACTTGACTAAACTTGGAAATTAGTGATTATATTTTTATCTTTATCTGTAAGTTGCAAACGTTTAAATTCAATTTCAGTTGTTCTTGCCCTGAGCAAATAGGAAACATAGTTGATTTCCAATTCATACCCAATTATCTTTATTTCCCCCCAAAACATCTAGTTTTATTTCAATAGTAGAACAGTTAATCAGAAAATATTCACAGAACTGCGCTTCTCAAAGTGTGGGCTGTCAAAGTGTGTGGACCACATACACAGAATCATATAATGGCACATATCAAAAGTGGGACTTACTACCATGGATTTGCTCTATAAGAATCTCTGAGAGTAGGACAGACTTTGGTAGGGAGTCATTTAGTTCAATGGAAGGTTTTGGCTGAATGTGCCTTTTCTTACTGGAAACCTCCCTTCTAGATAAAGACTGTATGGAGCTTGGTAGGAGCCCAGCACATGTGGATTTCTACTGTTACCATGTCCTCTACTCGCTGCCCTGTGCCCTGGGTTATCTCGTCATCAATTCCGCTCTGAGGCACCGCCTGTTACTTCCCAGCTGACAGACCTTTTCTCTGGTGCATTTTCAGTCTCTTCCTATCCCCTGGTGCCTTCTGAGATTGTCTAAGAGACTTTACTGTCCTCAACTGAGAGATCTAATAGAACAAGCAGACAATTCTAAAAGTTGCAAAGATACAGCTCCTCAGTAAAAATCACTCACTGGAATGTAAGTAGAGTCACGCTCTGATTTTAACCCCTCATTCTGAGAGCACTCCATTCCTTCCGTCCGCTTGTGTAGTTCCCCTGTCTGCAGCCTCCACACAGCTGCCATGGTCCGGCCCGATGCCAGTAGCCTGGCCTTGGCAGCCTCTGAATGCGGCCTTACTCTGGGCTCAGCTGCTAGCAGAAGGGTAGAGGGTCGGTTTCCCACTGGCCTACTGTCAAACACTCATAGGCTTTTTCACGAATTTAACAAAATCTTTCAGCAATACTTATAAAGTATTACAAGATTCCAGCACTGTCCTGGCATCTCAATCCTTGGACAAAGTATAAATATGTGCTAGGTGTCAGAGTTTTGCAGAAACCAGATCTCCAGGTGAACGAGGACATCACTATGGTTTAATCTTTGTTTCTCCTTTTACCCACAAATAGGTTAATTAGCGGTCTAATCTTTTCAAACATAGGAACTACCTTTGTAGTTCTTTGCATGCCATCAGGTTTTTTTTAAATAAATTTGACAGAGAAAGTCTTGTGCTCATCTATTTTTAATAATTTTATACTTGTAGTGCCTTTATTCAATGGAACTTAACCAAAGCAGCTAAAGGTAGTAAAAAAAAAAACAAAAACAAAACAAAAATGATATTAGTCTAATACGAGTAAATGGAAAATTCAACAAAAGGAAAATTTCAAGAAATACACCTGGCAGATTTCGGTACCTTAGTGAACTAGCTCATCACAGTGACAGGGCTATCTACCCTTCTCTATCCTCTCTTTTTATCTCAGTTAAAGAAATCTCATGGTTTGAGGAGAGCTCTCCCTTCCTGACTGCCCCAATTCACAGCTGGGCCCTCCGTGGACACTGGAGTGATCAGGTAGCAAAGTCTCTGCTGTCTCCGTTCGGGGGCAGACTTGAAATCCTGCAGGGCGTGTGTTTGTAACAGGTTTTCTTACTCCGTTTTTTTTTTCACTTAGTGAAATGGCAAGATGCTGGGCACAGCTAATCCACCCAGACTCTATTTCCTACTGTGATGGAGAAACCGCCACCCTGATAACGGCAATGGCAGGAGACAGAAAGTAGTCACATTATTTCTGGTTGAGGAAAGGACTGACTGACTGACTTTTCCCCAGATAGAAGGGGCTCTCTCCACACCACACTGTGCCTGCTTTCTGTTGTTCTTTTTGTGGGGAAAACAATTCTAAACCTCTCTCCAGGTCTTCTGATCGACGGTAGGTACGTGCAAAATAAAGTTTGCACATTATCATTTCCATAGCAACTCAACAGGGTCTGATAACTTGATTCCCTAAAAGAAAATGCTTTCTTTTTAAAAAACCATATTCTCCTATAAAGTGAAAAATCCTAATCTACCAGAATATAATATCTAGGAATACAGAAGACAATAGGACTTTTACAAAGAGATATAAAAGTGGTTTTTACAAAGCAGCTTCATTATTATTATACCATTTGGTATTTATGATAATTCGATGCTATGACAGTAAATCATTTTAGACTAACTTACCAATGGCCTTTGTATAATGCCTTGCACCAAGCAGAAGTTCAGGAGCCCGATACCAAAAAGTCACAACTACTGGATCCAAATCTGCCAGTGGCTTTAGAGGAGAATTGAATAATCTGGCAAAACCCATGTCAGCTTAAAAAAAAAAAAAAGAAAGAAACAATATATAGCTCAGTTTGGCATGCTACTAGAACCATGCAAGGTTGATGACAATAGCCACTAGCCTTATAAAGCAATCCTTTCCTCCCTTTTCAACCAGGGGTCTGCACCAGGCACCAGATTCCCTCTTCTGAGGTAGATATTATTACTGTGCCTATTTTACTGATAAAGAAACTGAGGCTTAAAGACATTCTGACTTGCCCAAGGTCATAGAGCTAGTAAACACAGGGTCATAATTAGAATCCAGGTCTGACTTCAGTCCCCTGGCTTTCAGAAACATTGCAATAATCTTAAATGTTTATAAAATTGAAATAGTCTAAAAGTTTCCATGATTAATTACGGCCTCTGTATGCCTATGCATCTAAAAACTGATGCATCTTAGTTTGGTGTGAGCTCAAGTTGGCTCGTGGACACATGAGACCCAATCTGTACACATTTCTTCCCAATTCTGGGTTCAGTGATGTCATGTCAATGACTTGAAATTGGCTATGATTAGGGAATATCTGCATCATGATAAACAGC
Source organism: Neomonachus schauinslandi (assembly GCF_002201575.2). Classification (NCBI taxonomy): domain Eukaryota; kingdom Metazoa; phylum Chordata; class Mammalia; order Carnivora; family Phocidae; genus Neomonachus; species Neomonachus schauinslandi. The sequence goes on along the minus strand of NC_058410.1, from coordinate 50,586,603 downwards.
AAATGCTACAAATTGGGGCTTTTTCACCCCAGAGAGTCACTGTTGTATAATTACCAGCACATCATAAACATGTTTCCAAAGACACGTAAGAGATTATTTGTTATACTTTGTTATAATTCACGATTTAGCAAAGGTCTATACCAAAGCTAAGTGATTTAAATCTTAAGAGGTGTACGCGAGTAGTAAAAAGAATAGTTATTACTATAAAAAGTTCCTGGAGACTATCTAATTTTCTTAAGATTTCATAAATAACAAATGCCTTTTATCTATCAAGCACTTTAGAGTTTACAGATGGTTTTCACATATATCATCTATCACTTCATCTAATCCTCATACGAATGCTGGTTTAGTAAGTATTTTGCTCCCCACCTCTGAGATGAAGAATCTAAAGCCCATGGCAGCTAAATGACTTGCCCAAGGTCATAAGGATAGGAAGTAAAAATGCCAGTATTCAAACAAACCATGTTATAATTTAGCAGCTATATTCTGAATCATTGATCTGACACATCCAATAGAGATACGCCCATGTCACAAAGATAAAATCGTGAGAATGAAAACCCTCTATAACTTGAAATATATGATATACACAGTATATTTTGATTGTATAAGGGATAATGTACATTACGTAATAGTAACTAAGGTTTCAACTCTAGAGAATTATTTAATCTAAAATTAACATGCTATGATATAATGTACATTAAAATTTTAATTTACAGCAATTTTGTTTCTTTGGAGCTTGAATAATTTACAAGATTTTCTGAGAATGCTTTGGAGAACACAGCTAATAAAAAATAAAGCTATCCAAGGAAGCCTGTGCCATGCTTACTCTTTCTTAACTAAATTTCCCTAGAGCAAACAAAAACATTCAAAATCATTCTACCAACACTACGCCTACTTCAAAGCACTGCTTTATGTATTGAATAGATGCTGATTGTTACTGATGGCAAAGTAATATGATGCAATGCTGTTTATCCACTGAAAAGCATGTTATTTTTAAGTAAAAGCTAAAGCCAGTATTTCTCCCCTTATTCTCTACCTTCCTAGTTTTATATAAGCCTCATCTATTCACTGTCAGATGACATTAAGTCGAAATCAAGTCCAAAGGAAACAACAAACATTCTTAAAAATAATTCCTGTCTATTGTTTGAATTTTAAAGGAGTTTCAAATCCTTCCTCAAATAATACTTCAGACGTAAGGTAACTAACAGTTGTTTTCCTAAAATTAGATATGAGTGAAATTGTTCAATTCAATGGACTGCAGTAATAAAATTCTAGTGGGAATGCTAATTAGCTAGTATCAAAGGACAGAGACAAGCAGGAAAAGGCAGTGTCTACCACCAAGGAACTTACACGAAGGTGAGGTGACAAAATACATGGAGTAGATAAAAACAAAAAAGGGTAAGGGCTGTAAGGCTAAAGGAGAGCTGCCAGTGGCTTCTACTAGACTCGACGTCCTTTGAGGGGAGGGCTTATGTCTCCTTCCTGGCTTTAACTGGAACAGTGTCTGGTAAACCTCTGTAGCACTGGACTAAATTGAACGCGGGACTTGAGCTGTAGTTCTGAAGGGTGAATCATTGTGAACAGTAAAGGGGACAAGCAAGCACTTCAGGGAAGGCCTGAAGTCTTTAGGCTGCTGGGGTGGGGGAGGAGGCTCAGGTGCAGCGAAAGTCACGTTGCATTTTCCATTTGCGCTTTTCTTTTCTCTCAAAAAAGGACTGTATTAAAGTGTTAAGCATAGGCATCTGAGCATTACTAATTTTTAAAAAGTGATGTGCTATTAAAACAAAATTCAAAAGCAATTTTAAAAACTAGATTGTTCACTAGACTATTGGTATTGCTTATTGCTTATTTTAACCCTGATTTTACCCCTAATCTTGGATAGAATTACAATCCTAAAACTTATTTTTTTCCCCATTGGAAAGGAATTTGAGTTTTATTCAGGAGGCTGGTCCCCCAATCCTAAAACTCTTAACAGGAGGGCAACGAATGGGCCTGGCTGGAATACAGAATTTATGGTGAGGAGTACTAGAGATATCTGGGAGTGGTGAGAAGAAAGTAAGTGTGGGTGACCAGGATAAACGTGATGACTGGTACAAACAAGGGAGAGTACGGGATGGTGATGAGGAATTTGGTTTGAAACAACGGAGGAGAGGTTGCCAGCAACAAATAAAAGTAAAGATTTCGGCTAGGGTGAGAGAAGAGAATCTGAGATTCAGATCGTAAAATGATTTTTATAGAATCCATGATTTTAAGGCCATAACTTATCAGTTCCTTAAAGGAATAATTATAGAGGGGAGGCTGGGTGGCTCAGTCATTAAGCATCTGCCTTCGGCTCAGGTCATGGTCCCAGGGTCCTGGGATCGAGCCCCGCATCGGGCTCCCTGCTCGGCGGGAAGCCTGCTTCTGCCTCTCCCACTCCCCCTGCTTGTGTTCCCTCTCTTGCTGTGTCTCTCTCTGTCAAATAAATCAATACAATCTTTAAAAAAAAAAAAAAAGAAAGAAAGAAAGAACTGTAGAGGGAGGCCATGCCCCAAGCCAGTGCCTAGGAGATCTTGAAACAAAAGGCTAATAGGAGTAAAAGCCAATAATGAATAAAATGCAGAAGAAAGAGAGAAAGTGGTAAATAGAAAAATAGATTTCTGTGATGCCATATAAGGGAAAAGACAGCCCTGAAGTCAGACTGGTCAGAGGAAGGAATGACTAAGGCAATAAAGGAAAACGGTGACTAACTACGGGCCACTGGCTCTGCTGAGACAGAGGTCATAGGTGACTGACTTGGGAGAGCAGTTTCCATAGAGGGATGGAATTAGAGGACAGATTATAACAAATGAGGGTGGGTGGAGCCCGTGGGTGAATACTGTGTGTTCTAGAAGTAGAGGAACAAGGGGGGAAAAATGAACACATGGTAAAGAAAACACAATGGATATGAGAAGATTTATTCCAGAATTGGGAAAAGGGTTATGAATGTTGAAAGGTGAAGAGGAGAAACCCAGGAAGCGGAGAGTGGAGACACAACAGTGTGAGAGCTTTTTGGTTTTGGGGTTTTTTTTAAATTTTTATTGTTATGTTAATCGCCATACATTACATCGTTAGTTTTTGATGCAGTGTCCATGATTCATTGTTTGTGTATAACACCCAGTGCTCCATGCAGAGCGTGCCCTCTTTAATACCCATCACCAGGCTAACCCATCCTCCCACCCCCTCCCCTCTAGAACCCTCAGTTTGTTTTTCAGAGTCCATCGTCTCTCATGGTTCGTCTACCCCTCCGATTCCCCCCCTTCATTCTTCCCCTCCCAGCAGGAAGATATTTAGAAGCTGGGGGTGGGCGGGGCATCAGACTGGACTCAGGAGGGGAGAGTCACTCTTTGTCGGAGACCCTTTCAAAGGCAGCGCTGTGCTGACAGAAAGTGGTTGGTGAGGGTACAGCAGACAGCTTTGATATGGCTGGGCAGCAACACTTGTAGGGAAAGAGACTCCGGACGGGGAACTCAAGTCCTCCCTCGGAGTGGCTGCGTAAGCTGCAACCTCTCTGAAGCCAGCTCCCCTCCTTGCTCACATTCCACCAGGCAGGGTGCTTGAGTAAAGTAAGTGAGGAAATGTGTGACGGCATTTACCACATGGGACACTGAACTGTCTCTGTCACTGTCCCTCACAGGGAGGGCTACCCGTCACTAGCATTTCCCTGTCACCAATGTCTAGCAAAACGTAGGGCCTCAAATGCCTACAAGAAAATGTGTGAGCGTAAAACAGGAGCAAGTGAGGAGTGCTGGAAAGGGGGTGGGAAGGGGGAAGCAAGGAATGCAGCTACCTGGTTCTTAGTGACCATCAACAATATTTTTTTAGGGCTCTGAATCTCAGTAAACTCAGCGTAGAGGTTTAAAGAAAGGGAAGTTGGTTTAAAACAGCTTCTTCTGGAACTGGGCTAGCAAACTAATTGAAGAAGTAGAAAACCAGGCAGGAGGCAGGCTCAGTTGTAGTAGGACAAAACAGATGGGTAGCTGGTCCAGTTAGCACAATTTTGCATCACCCTTAGTATGATATATTCTAACAGCAAAGAAAGCAGGTTGATGAAACAAAATTTCTTTTAAAATCCTTCTAAAAACCATCAAACATTTAACAAAAGTAATTTCTACTACAAAAAATTACAATAAAGCATTTCTTTAGCTCATTTTCTTCCCCAGTATGTCGTGGGTATAGATGATGCCAGTTTCTTTTAGAACAACCTTCAGGGTTGCAAAGGAAATTTTAATATATAGATAGGGTTCCTGCTGCTGCCTTAACCTAAGACTACCAAGTAAGAGAGTCTATAAACATGTATGCATTTGGAAAAAATATGTTGGTACCTGGCACAGGACTGCAGGGGGCGGGGGACAGGTATCTGGGACGATGTGTGTATCGGGTCAGGTGAGAGATGGGCATTCAGGGAAAGAACACTGGTGAAGCTGAGATGAAAGCAAGACTTAGCAGATTATGTTTAGGGTAACTGTGTAGGACAGTAATCACAGCATAAGCACATGCTTGGGGACTGTATGGGAATAAAGTTTTTGGGCTTGCTTGCCTCAGCTTAGAATCACAGAACCTTCTTTGGGGAATAAACCTAAGGAGTTTTATAAACTATCTATCTACACTCCCCAGTATATTTCCTAAAAATATGATAAGGAAGTCATTTGAAAATTAGCTACTTGAGTAAGAGTCTTAAAAAGGGGATACCACTTTTGCAGTCACTTCAGTTTCTTAATAAATTATTTTAGAAATAATTACCTACCTATTTTGACTCTCCCCCTTTCAGGACCTTCTCCCATTACTAGGATATTGGCTGGTTTCTAGAAATAAAAATAGAGCATTCAAATTACTATGTTTATTCTTTTGACATGCTCTAAAATGGAAAGAAGTTCTTAAAATATGAAAATATCACTTCTGTATTTGCATCAAAACCACAATAGAATATTAAGTACCTTCTATATAAAAGCATTTGACATACCTGAAGTTAGCACTAAACTCCTATAAACATCTTTGCTTTGAAAACATCTTATTTTCAAAATTATATCATACAAGTAATTATAAAGAAATTGAAGCTATCATTTTTGTTTACCCCACAGAAGTAACAAGTAATAATAATTTTTTTAAAACCTGCACATATTATAAACTGTCCACTTGCTGCCCACAACAAAGAGTTTTTGGGGTTGAAAATTTTTATGTAAAATTTCCAACCACAACATCATTGCCTCCATTTAAATTAATCAAATGGAATATTCCTTGCTCAATATTTCTAAACTACTATAGGAAAACATGATCAACATTCAACAGACTCTATTAAAATCCACATGCATTTTCAGCTATAGGTCATGCAAAAGTGAGAAATTCCAAATAGGGGGCGCGTGGGTGGCTCAGTCGTTAAGCCTCTGCCTTTGGCTCAGGTCATGATCCCGGGGTCCTGGGATCGAGCCCCGCATCAGGCTCCCTGCTCCGCGGGAAGCCTGCTTCTCCATCTCCCCCTGCTTGTGTTCCCTCTCTTGCTGTGTCTCTCTCTGTCAAATAAATTTTAAAAAGAAAGAAAAGAAAAGAAAAGAAAAGAAAAGAAAGAAAGAAAGAAAGAAAGGAAGGAAGGAAGGAAGAAAGAAAGAAATTCCAAATAGAATTTCAAAATGTAGGAAAATAAAAACCAGGGCTAATACAGAGCTATATAAAGAAAAGAATAAGCTGCAAATGCATCTGCTGTTTTTTAAGTCATCCTCATTTGTAGATATTTAGAAACAGAGGAACTGTGGAAACAGGCTTTTGGGCAAGTCAGTCTCCTCTGTAAACTATCTAGGGAGAAAATTTACGATTCATTTATTCAATCAATGAATATATTTTTAGCATCTTCTAGGGACAAAAAACATATTAACAATAAAGAGGAAACACAAGCGCCTGATGAACCAAATTCCTAACCTCCAGATGCTCATTATATAAATAGAAAGAAAAAACAGGAGCTTTGTATCTTAAAAGCTAATGCCATTTATGAGTTACAGAGAGGAGTGAGGTCTTGGGTTAGAGGTTAAACCAGATTACTTTTAGATCCCTTCCAATTTGCTGGCTCTTTTTGAAGTTTCAATGAAAACAATAAGACTTTAAAAAAAAAAAAACAGTTCAAAGGGGGAAGTGATTAACCAGAGTTTCCATTGTTGAGGGAAATATTCATTGGATGTGAGGGCAAGGGTGGTGTCCGTTATCCAGATCCTGAAAAATGAACAGGAACTAGCATGGTGGAGTAGAAGGGCAACAGAATGACAGGAGGTACAAAAGGCTATGAACGAGGTAGGCTTAGGAGACAGTAACCTGGACAGAACTCTGGACAGAAACCAGAGGACTCATGTTGGGGGTAGTAAAGTGCACCTAGACTCAGGATAGTCTTAAATACCAGGTGAAGTCATCTGACCTTTATATGACAGGCCGTGAGATGATAGGAGAGGGGGCAGTCTCAGAACTAGGTTCTGTCCAAGGTCTTCTCCACTGAAACAGAGGGGGAGGTATGGAGCTGAGTAACACTCTGAAGGAGAAATTAATAGGACTTTGTGACTAGTTGAAGTCAGAAGACTAAGACAAAGGGTGATAAACATTTCAAAAAGGTTTTGAGTTTCTGTAACTGGAAGAATGATGGTGCCTTTATTATAAAAAAGTTATGAGAGGTCCTGGTTAGGAAGGGGGAATAATGTGAGATGCCTAAGTCCCACTAGCCAGGGGAGTGGAAATAGGAAGATTTGGATTTGAAAGTCATTGTCACTGGAGTGTGATGACTGAAGAAGATGAGACAAAATTAGTTTATCACAGCCAAAAGAGAAAATAGCACTAGACGAAACCCAGACCTGCAAGGTTCAAGTTTGACAACAATTTATCAATGATCCATTATAGATAAAACACTGTACTGCAGACTTTCTGGAAAGAAAGAAAAATAAAACATGAAGCTCTTGACTTCAAAGAGCTTTCAAATCTAGTAAGGAAAGACAGACAAACTGCTTTTTGGAATATTAAGCAGGTTATGAAAAGTACCAAAATAAACCAAAAGAAAGTAGAAGTAAAAAGATAACAGTAAGGGCAGAAATCTATGAATGAGATGGTATTTATGAAGCCTCTAGACAACTACTACAAGAGAAGAGAAGGTACAAATAAACATTACAAATTACAAGAATGACCATAAAAACAGGTTAGAAGGATAAAAGAACCCCACAAAGAACTTTATATTAATTTAAACATGTATACAAAATAGACAAAGTCAAGAAAATGTAACCAACAAATTGACTCAAAATGAATTAGAAAAGCTTAAGAAACCAATATGTGCTAAATAAATTGAAAGTTAAAAATCTTCCTACCAAGAAAACACTGGACCTCAAATCATCACAAAAGCAAGTTCTCCAAATTTTCAATGAACAGACTGTTCAATCTTATTCAAACATTTGCAGAGAATAGAAAAAGAGGGAATGCTCCCAATACATTCTAGAAGGCCAGTATAATCTTGGTAGCAAACCCAAAGTACGGGAAAGAAAAATTTCAGGCCAACCTCATGAATATAGATACAAAAATACTCATGAGTATAGATGCAAAAATATTAAACAAAATATTATTAAGTCAAAAGCCATTAACAGGAATTCCAGGATGGCTTAACATGAGAAAGCCTATATATGTCCATCACCATATTAACATATTAAAAAAGAAAGATGATATAATTATGTTGATAGAGGCTGAAAAAGCAGTTGATAAAACTTAACAGCCATTCTATGATAAAATCTCTCAGCAAGTTAGACTAGAAAAGTACCTCCTTAAACTGATAATGGGTATGTATCAAAAACTAAGAAGTAACATGGGAAGCATTCCCTTTAAAATCGGGACTAATGGGGTGCCTGGGTGGCTCAGTCGGTTAAGCGTCCGCCTTTGGCTCAGGTCATGATCCCAGGGTCCTAGAATCGAGCCCCACATCGGGCTCCCTAAGTGGAGCCTGCTTCTCCCTCTCCTCCCCGCTTGTGCTCTCTGTCACTATCTCTGACTCTCTCTCAAATAAATAAATAAAATCTTAAAAAAAAAAAATCAGGACTAATGTAGGGATACCCACCATTATCACTTCTAAAATCAACATCACACTGTAAGTCTAGTGCTATAAAACAATAATTAAAGGGATACGGATTGGAAAGGCGGAAACAAAATTATTGTTCATTGCAGATGATGTAATTATTTACATAAAAACTCAAAGTATTTACAGACAAATTATTAGCAATAGTAAGAGGGTTTAGTAGGATGTTTGCCTAACTGAAAAATATGAAAAAGTCAACTGTATTTCTATATAACAGCAAAAAAAAAAAAAAAAAAAGGTAGGAAATACAATTTTTCAAAGGCAGCATTTCCATAGCAATCAAAAAAACTATTAAGGCACCTAAGAATACATTAAAGGATGTACAAGTTTTTTATACAGAGAATCTTGAAACTTGATCTTAAATGACATTAGTTAAGTCCTAAATAAATTAAGGGGCCATGTTGACAGATAAGAGGACTCTCTATATAAAGACATCAATTTTCCTCATACTTATCTGTAAATTCAATGCAATTTTTTTAAAGATTTTATTTATTTATTTGAGAGAGAGAATGAGATAGAGAGAGAGAGCATGAGACGGGGGAGGGTCAGAGGGAGAAGCAGACTTCCCGCGGAGCAGGGAGCCCGATGCAGGACTCGATTCCAGGACTCCAGGATCATGACCTGAGCCGAAGGCAGTCGCTTAACCAACTGAGCCACCCAGGCGCCCCAATTCAATGCAATTTCAATCAAACTTCCATCAAAGTTTTGTGTGTGTGTGTGTGCGTGTAAACATGACAAGCTGATTTTAAAATGTATGTGGAAAATAAAATAAAGTAAAATAAAATAAAATATATGTGGAAGAGCAAAGCCCTAAAGATGGCCAAGATACTCATGAAGTGCTAGGGGTAGGGGATGAGGAGAGGCATCTGGCTCAAAACAGACATCACAGTTTATTTTAAAGCCACAGTAATTAAGACAGTGTGATACTGTTACAGAGAGAGACAAATGGATCAATGGAATAGAATGGAGAGCCCAGATAGACCCATGATACTGGGAGAAGAGGAACTTCAGGTCAGGGGAGAAAAGAGGAACCATTCACTAAATGGTGTTGGCACAACAGGTCATCCAAATGAGAAAAAAATAAAATAAAATGAATGCTCGCCTCATACCATACACACAATTTCAGGCAGATTAAGGATTTAAACATGCAAAACTTTAAAACTGGCGGGAGGGAGGGAGAATGTAGAGAATATATTTCTGACCCTCAGGTAGGAAAGAATTTCTTAAACAAGATTAGAAAAAAATCAGAAAAGAAAAGACTGATAAATCTGGCTATTATTAAAAATAACTTTCAATCATCAAAAATAAAGAAAATAAAAAGACAAAGCACAAACCAGCAGAAGTATTTGCAATATACATCAGTAACGAAGATTTTGTATCCAGAATAAAGAACTCCCACAAATCAATATAAAAACAACCTAAGAGAAAAATGGGTAAAATGTCCAAACAGGCATTTAACAAAAGAAGAAACATTTAACCACCAAGCATATGTAGATGCTCAACCTCATCAGTAATGGGGGAAATGCAATTAAAATCACAGTGAGATACCATTTTACACCTAGTATATTGGTTAAAAGTTAAGAACTGTTGGGGTGCCTGGGTGGCTCAGTTGGTTAAGCGACTGCCTTCGGCTCAGGTCATGATCCTGGAATCCCGGGATCGAGTCCCGCATCGGGCTCCCTGCTCGACAGGGAGTCTGCTTCTCCCTCTGACCCTCCCCCTCTCATGCTCTCTGTCTCTCATTCTCTCTGTCTCAAATAAAAAAAAAAAAAATCTTTAAAAGAACTGTTGAGTAGGAAGCGGGTCAGGGGGAATTCCAATACATTGTTGGTAAGAGAATAACTTGGTACAACTTCTTTGGAAAACAATTTGGCATCATCTTGCAAACCTGAACAATTACATACCCTTTGACTCAGTAATTCCATTTTTAGACACACCAGAGAATGTTCATAGTAGCATAGGTTGTAATACAAAAAAAATCTGTGGACACAACCCAAATTCCTAGCTAATAGAAAAATGGAGAAATTAATTTTGGTAGAATCACACAATGAATTTTAAAATAGCAGTGAAAATTTTGGAGTTACTAATAAAGGTAAAAAAAAAATTTGAATCTTAGAAGCATTACGTTGAGTAAAAAAAGCAAGTTTAGAAGACTATATACGGCAGAATACTATTTTCATAAACCTTTAAACCAAGCAAAGCTAAAGAATATACTGTCTAGGCACACAAACAAATGTGATAAACCTATTTTTAAAAAGGAGTGAATAATGGATTCAAAACTTAGGAATATTTGTTACTTCTTGAGGAGGCAGGACGATGGGATGGAGGGGGGAAGCATAACTAGAAGCAAGCTATCGGTAATGTTCCGGTTACTGGGGTAAGTGACAGGCTCTGGACTGTTATGCTTCGTACAGTACATAATGTTCCAAATACTCTTTTGTATATATCATATATTAAGACAATGATAATAAAGACAAAAAACAAAGCGGTGGGGGGGCGCCTGGGTGGCTCAGTCGGTTAAGCGTCTGCCTTCGGCTCAGGTCATGATCCCGGGGTCCTGGGATCGAGCCCCGCATCGGGCTCCCTGCTCAGCGGGAAGCCTGCTTCTCCCTCTCCCACTCCCCCTGCTGTGTTCCCTCTCTCGCTGTCTCTCTGTCAAATAAATAAAATCTTAAAAAAACAACAACAACAAAGCGAGGCATGGGGATACGCATTGCTGGGAGGGTGTCATTTTCAACAGTAATAAGCACTATTTTAAATTGCTCAGAGAATGCCTCCTTTTGAGAAGGTAACTTCTGGGATAAGACCTGAAGAAAGTAAAGTAATAAGCTGCTGGAATCGAAAGGAAGAGCAGTCTAGGCAAAGGGAAGGGGAAGCTGAAATGTTTGAGACAGGAGCTCGCCTGGTGAGCTGGAACTTGCTAGGGAGAACAGTGGGCATCTGGAAGCACAGAACAAGGCGCTGTTGACACCACAGAAGGAAAGTCAACAGAGGGCTTGCTTTCTGTTCCCGATGGTTCTGCTTTGGGCACAAGTCATTTGAGTACCAGAATTGGGTAAGTTCTTGAGCACGGTCTGGCCTGCGCTCTGAGAGTAGGGTGAGGGCTCCTGAAAGATTTGCAGAAGGGCAAAGCCATGGTAGAGCAATGAGGAGAAGCCGTGGTGAGCTAGCAGGCTGGTTAACTGGACAAGGAGTGAAGAGGTCAATGTGGCTGAAGTCAATGAGACAGGAAGAGAGGTGGTACAGGAGAAGCAGTGGAGAGGTAAAGTGAAGCTGGCAGGGGGCCTTCAATCATACAGAATGATGTAGGAACTTGGAAAGGCTAGGTTTTACATGACTAGAATTAGCATCATTTTATTATATATTATCTTTCTGTCTTACCCATGATTCTTATAGGTTGTACAATATGGATTTTGTCATTTTGCCAAATCTCTGATAGAAGGATATGGAGAGACTATCATTTTGTACAACATTATATATTTCTATAATATTTGACTTTGTATTTTTTGGTATGGTTTCTCATTAGAGAAATAGTATTTTTTAATAAAAAATAAACAATGCTGAGAGAAATAAAAGGTGTTTAGAGGAAAACGAGCCTAATGAAAAACCCTATGAAGGAGGAGCCACGGTAAGAAAACAGATAGCATAGGGTTCAAGAAGCTAAGAGAGCTTAAAAAGGATGAGGTGGTCTTAGGTGCAATAGAATGAAAGATGAGAAGAGGCAACTTCTGTCCATTTACAGAAGCCAGACACAGTAAATGAGACCCAAATAAGTAGAAAGAAGGTAAAGGCAGAATTAGAGTATACTATTGAAGGCCTTAGTGAGAATAGACTCTCTGGGATATAACAATTCTTGAGGCGCCTGCCTGGCTCAGTCAGATGGGCATGCAACTCTTGATCTTGGGGTCATGAGTTTGAGCCCCATGTTGGGTATAAAGGTTACTTAAATTAATAAAATTTAAAAAACAATTCTTAAAAATTATCAAATTATCAAATAAACCACCTTACATACTCTTTGCTACATTATTTGTAATTCCTAAATTTTGAGCTTAAACCCTTTCAAAATAAATCTGTAAGATAAAAACACAGTATGTGATACGGGAGCAAAGTTGCTTCGCATAAGAAATGAAAATAGATTGGGGCGTCTGGGTGGCTCAGTCATTAAGCGTCTGCCTTCGGCTCAGGTCATAATCCTAGGGTCCTGGGATCGAGCCCCGCATCGGGCTCCCTGCTCGGCGGGAAGCCTGCTTCTCCCTCTCCCACTCCCCCTGCTTGTGTTCCCTCTCTCTCTGTGTCTCTCTCTGTCAAATAAATAAAATCTTTAAAAAAAAAAAAAAGAAAGAAAAGAAAATAGATGACGAGCCTTTGAATGGGAGAAAAGCACTGGAAGCTGGTCTCAGATCACTGTTAGCTAACTCTCAGAAGTTCCTACAGTCATGCTCTCTAGAAACAGAATATGAACACCACAACGGAATGAGGTTACAGAGAGAGAGAGAGAGAAAAGAGGATTCTAGCAGGTACTGAAGTTTGTAAGGAATACCTTTTATCTAAGATACTTGAAGCCTATGGAAGCTCTAAGTGTGGGGTCCCCCTGTAGAGCCTGAGATGAGGGCAGAGGCAGTGACGTGGTTTGGGGAGCAGTGGCTATAAGCTCTTTTGTACAACCTAAGAAAGGAACCCAGGGCTTGGGCAGTATCCACAGAGAAGGGCTCCTGTAGTCAAGTTAAGATCTAGAATTGCACAGGAAGTCATTTTTAAATACGCACCCCTTAACTGGGATTACATGTCCCCCTGCCCAGAACAAGTAAATACATGTCCAGGTCACAAGATATGTGATGTTTCAAAATAACAATGATAACAACAAAACAAATGTTCTAAGCACCATTAAAATGCGTTTACATTTTCAAAGCATCTTCATATCAATCATTTCCTTTCCCTTAAACAGAAATATTCAAGGGCCTATAGGTCTGGGGCAAGTCTCAGAACTCCACCTGATCCTCAAGATTCCAAACCGAGTCATATTTACAGATATTATGCTTAGTTTTCAAAAAACTAACTTTAACAGTGATTACTTCAAGTGGATGTATATGCTTTAAAAAAAAAAAATTAAGGCAACTGCAGCTCGCGCACACACACCCACACCTGAAAGAACGAAGAAAGGGCACCAAAATTGTTCTGACCTACTTACATCCCAATTAGCACGGACTATGCTTTACTAAAACTCCTCTTACTGCGAACACAAAATGCCAGCTGTGAAAGAAAGTGATACTGCTGGGTTTGCACACTTCTGTTACCATAGAAACAGCAGAGATGGCAGGCGCTGGATGCCTCGCATTTAAGTTATCAGCGATAAAATCGGACAGACAAACCAAGGCTGCAGGGTTCATTTTGGTTAAATTGCATTTGAAAGGCAAAAGTCAGGGAAATCATGTGATAAACAATATGATTACTTAGAAACTATTCTTGAAATATCTGCATCTTAGCAAAATTTAGCTAATTCTTTTTTTTTTTTTTTTAAGATTTTACTTATTTATTTGACAGAGAGAGACACAGCGAGAGAGGGAACACAAGCAGGGGGAGTGGGAGAGGGAGAAGCAGGCTTCCCACTGAGCAGGGAGCCCGATGCGGGGCTCGATCCCAGGACCCCGGGATCATGACCTTAGCCGAAGGCAGACGCTTAACGACTGAGCCACCCAGGAGCCCCAAATTTAGCTAATTCTTGAAGTTACATTCATGATGCTTTGCGTGTACTTCAGATTTGCTTTTTCCTTCTATAGAATCAATTTTTCCCCCCCACAGGGTTAAATTTATTTTAGTTAATTGGCACCTCATAAAAGAACACCCTGAAGATACACAATTATCCTTTACTACATTTCCTTTTGCATTCCCCACCCCAGGACATTTGGAACAAAAATATGAAGCCACATGATGACTCTTATCAAGACCAATAAAGAAGACAGGAAAACACAAACACAATTGTCTACAATCCTAAATAATAGGGACAAAACCAATCAGAACATCCATCGGACTCATTTCTTTTTTTTTTTTTTTGAAGATTTTATTTATTTGAGAGAGAGAATGAGAGAGAGAGAGAGCACATGAGAGGGGGGAGGGTCAGAGGGAGAAGCAGACTCCCTGCCGAGCAGGGAACCCGATGCGGGACTCGATCCAGGGACTCCAGGATCATGACCTGAGCCGAAGGCAGTCGCTTAACCAACTGAGCCACCCAGGTGCCCCATCGGACTCATTTCTGAACAATGAATAGTGCCGGTCTAATACTGATAGCTACAACTATTCCTTTACTTAAATATGGTAGTGGCACAACTCTCCTCACATTTGATACGGAAGTACATTCTCAGGAGAAAACCCTCCATTTATGTTCCTTTCTTTATACTGTTCTCCACTGCTGACCTTAAACAAAAAAGATTTGTGTTGTAACAAACTGCGCAAAGAACTATGAGTGAGATATATGTGCTTTTTTTTCCTTACCAAACACAAGAGTCATTTGCTAAGACCATCAGTTTATCATAACTGTTTATGCCTTAAAATAACCTCCTTGATAGTAAAGGATTTAAAAATATAGAGAATCTGGTCATCGTGATTGGAACCTCCCAAAGGGCAAGGAAGATACTTCTATCACCACTTTCTGTATCAGCTGAAATCCAGGGACACAGCATTTAATAAATATTTATTGGAAGAATGAATAAAGATTGTCAATGGTTAGTAAACACGGTCCTTTGGTAGGCAAGTTTTCAACTTTTTAAAAAGAAGTTGCAGGGCACCTGGCTGGTTCAGTCGATGGAGCGTGCGACTCTTGATCGTGGGGTTGTGGGTTCGAGCCCCATACTGGATGTGGAGATTACTTAAAAATAAAATCTTTAAGGAAAAAAAAATAAAAGAAGTTGCCAGAAACTAGAGTCAGTGCTTACCCCAAAATATGCCAAGCTCACTTCTGAATATGGGTCTCCCCTGCTTTCTAAAAGTTGTTACATCCCTTTACTTTTACCAAAGACCTGCATTAATACCTGCTTTTTCTAATTGAAAGAAATACGAAGAAGATTTTGCTTTTACAAAAAAGGTGAGAAGCGAAAATTGCGTTCAGCTTTTGCTGCACAGCAGCTCTTACCGAGGCAACTGGTCCCGAGCAGGGAGACTGGCTCCACCAAGCTCCTTCCCCCGGAACACACTCAGCATCGACCTGCCATAGCCCTCGACTATGAGCATCATCTGGGCTTTCTCTGGATTGACTGTGTGCATCTGTTAGCAAGATGTGTCCTAAGGCATCAGAAAAGCCTGACAGAGGTTATTTTTGGGGTCTAGGAAAGCTCAAAAACTTTTCCGTATAGAGTAATGGTTACCACTTCTTTACTCCATTTCAGCCTATAAAAGATTTCACAGGAACACTCTACTTTCGGATAGTGGAGAAAACCTGTAGAGGTTTTTTTAAAAAAAATCATGATTTTAGTTTATTCTGGAGTTTCAGCAACCACCCATATGCTACTGATGCTCAAATCTATAACCATAGGTCTCTAAACTTCTATATGCTTAGAGTTATGACAACGGTACGTTGGCTGTCTCCACAATCATCTCCACTTGTTCAAACTGAATTCTTACTGCCTCTTTTTCTGGTATTCCCTTCTCAATCAACAAAAGCAGAAGTCTGAACACCCTGTTCTTTATCCTTCAAATCAAATCCTCAGATCTGATTATCTTACTTCCTAAATATTTAGCTACTATTTCCCCTCCTGTCTATCTTGATTACCTCTGCCAGGTTTTCATCACTTCTCCACCACCTGATTACAACAGCCTGATAAAGCTGCTATCCCTGCACCCTCAAACCAATTCTCCATATCCCTGTGGAGTGTCTGAGTGGTCTTCTTAAGCAAAAAACTGACCAGCTCAGCTCCAACTGGCCACAGGAAAAGTCCACGCTTCTGAATATGATGGTGAAGAATCACCATGGTTGGGTCCTTCCTTTTCTCTTCTGCTTCGTCATTCACTACTTCTTGCTTCATTCCAATGACGCCAACATGCTTGCAGTTTCTTACCCCATGCTCTTACTCCTGCTGTCTCCTCTGCCTGGAATGCTGCCCCGCCTCTTCCCCCTTTCATCTTATAAATTTCTACTCCTCCTTTAGATTCAGCTCAGTGTGAGTCCTCTCAGACAGCCCCCATCCCAACTGGTCGGATGTCCTCCTATGCTCAGTACTTTATGCATAGCGGATCCCTGACTATACCTCATAATGTCTTTTTTTTTTTTTTAAAGATTTTATTTATTTGAGAGAGAGAGAGAGAGAGAGAGAGCACAAGTGCGGGGGGTGGGGAGGGTTAGAGGGAGAGGAAGAAACAGGACACGGGGCTCGATCCCAGAACCCTGGGATCACGATCTGAGCCGAAGGCAGACGCTTAACCAACTGAGCCACGCAGGCGCCCCCATAATGTCTTTTTTAAACTTGTTGTTATATGACGATCCATTTGTGTATCTTCCCCAGCATGCATTCATTGAGGGAAGGGGTTGTATTTTATTTATCTGTGTAGTCCTGGTGCTCAGCATAGCTCCTGGTACATACTAGGAGGTCAAAATCTGTTTATAAAGCAAATATTCTGAGTCCTTCTTTCAGGACTTCCTCCACAGAGATCCAGTTATAAATAAATAATTTAGTTAAAATGACAATTAGGGGGTCACCTGGGTGGTTCAGTCCATTAAGCATTTGCCTTTGGCTCAGGTCATGATCTCAGGGTCCTGGGATGGAGCCACGCGTTGGGCTCCCTGCTCAGCGGGGAGCCTGCTTCTCCCTCTCCCTCTGCCTGCCACTCCCCCTGCTTGTTTTCAAGCTCTCTCTCGGTCAGATAAATAAATACAATCTTAAAAAAAAAAATAAAATGACAATTAGGTTCCACAGTTCTATAAGTGTCACACTTTACTTATATTTTGGGTGAAATGGGCCTTTGTGTTCAGAGAACCTAACCACTGTTTAAGTTGCTGTTTCTAAGCAAAAATGCCTTCTCAGGTCAAAATTATTTATCTACAACTAGATACAGACTATTTGTAACTCAGGAGCCGTCTACAGTATTAAATGCTGTGATTCATTTCATTTTACCTTAAAACGGTCTGGAGGTATCTATAATAGGTTAATCTGAATAACCTCTGTTAATCAAACCTTGGTGTTCACAGTAAACAATGCCTGCCAACCCAGGACTGCGCAACAGTTAACAATGCACTTCTTTGTTTTTGCCTTTTAGGAGTGGTTACAGGCCTGGACAGCAGAGATAAGGTTTTCTTTTCTCTAACAAGAACCAATAAAAAGCAGCCATTATAAAAAGCTTAATGCAAGACAAACACAGGTATCTAGAAGACTACTTACCTAACTAACTGCAAGGTCACTAAGAGTGTAATCAAGATAAATCCTACATTGATGGCAAAGCCAGGACCAATGCTACAAAGACATTCAGATTCTATCTTACTCATTAACGAGTACAATCTGTCCTCAGAGTACCCATGCTGGTAGGAAGTAGTTTTCTATTTACATTTGTGACATTCATATTTAAATCAAGTAATTCAGTCTGATTATCATGAGAAATTCCTGGCCATGTCTTCTCACAAGACTTTTAGCATCAAACGATTCCTGGCTGAGAAGCAAAAGCAGAATCCTCCCATTCCCCCAGTGCATTTGGATGAAAACTGGTGATAAAATCAGGTGCAGCTCCAAGAGGAGACTTGAGAGAAGAGCCAAGCTGGGTCTCTAAAGGATTGCGCATGAGACAGCACACGTGTTTACGCCGCATGCAGGTCACGTGCTCCTACCCTATCACTCCGTAAACATTATGCCTACCTGAACAATAGACATGTTTTGGGGCGGGGGGATGATTGTTCTCTGTTGGTTCAGCAATAAATATGGGAGACCTTTGGTTTAGGGGAAAAAAAAAGAAGGTCAGAGGTAGAAATTATGAAACTGAGCCCTCTCTTTTGACTCATGAAGACACGAAGGTGAAAGACCTACAACCTTACCCAAGTTCACTGTCCCCCCAACAGTGGCAGGCCCAGGCAGGATTAGAACTCAAGTCTCTCAGAAATGCACCACAGGCCAGGGTTATGAGAACAAAAGCACACCTGGAAAATGCACAACACTTAATTGATTTATGGCCCTTACCTCTAGAAGGCTTCTACTCGGATGAGTGCTTAGTTGAGAATACGATCACCCAAAATAATCATCATATGCAGTCTCCCAATGAAATAAATAATCAGTCCATGCATGTCAGATCCCCTCTTGATTAAGACGCTGTCATTCTCAATGAGGGATCCTGAATCACCCTAGAGTGCTAGTCACAAAGGATGCCTGTGGTAGTGATTACCCTCGTATATACATTTCTCCAAACTGATCAATTTCTAACTAAAATGGATACATGTTATTGTATGTGAATTCTACCTCAATAATACTAATTTAATAAAATAGTATGCCTGAAATGATTCTTCAGTTTTAAACACAGGCCTCAAAGTGCTGGGACTCCTGTCTGTAGCCCTTGATTCTTAACCAGGCCCTGCCATTCCTACCACTGTGGAATATATCTTGACTATCACCTCTCAGTGACTTTGGAGTTAGTTTGGCAAACCACCTTCTAGATACACGTGTTTGTCAGTACAGGCCACTAAAACTTTCCGCTTAAGTCTGGGATCATCACAAGAGCCCTATCCCTGAGCTGAACCTTAAGAGCTCTCATCCCCTTTGAAGTGGGTCCTCTGGAAGTGTGATTCTTAGTGTGTATCACCTGTCTGTGGAACAGATGGTGCAGCATTACACTCCAGCTGACACCCACAGAAGGGTAGGACTCTGTAGAAAGCTCCTGTGACTGTGTTATGGGTGTGCACGATGAAAACCTGTCATGCCAAAAAAAAAAAAAAATCACAGCCCAGGGGCGCTTGGGTGGCTCAGTCAGTTAGGCGTCCAACTCTTGATTTCAGCTCAGGTCATGAGCTCAGGGTTGTAAGATTGAGCCCCACATCTGGCTCCATGCTAGGTGTGGAACCTGCTTAAGATTCTCTCTCTCTCTCTCTCCCTCTGCCCCCATCCCACTCACACACTCTCTCTCTCAAAAAAAAAAAAAAAAATCACAGCCCATATCTAGAAAACACCTCAGTAATACCTTCTCACATTTTAAGGTATGTGTCACAGTATCCAGAGCATCTTAAGAAACATTATCTCGCCTCATCTCCACAAGGCCTTATGTACAAGCAGAGTAAGAATCCCTGCACAGGGGTAACATCACTACCATCAAAAGCCTTTAGGCTGCAGACATGAACTGCTGAGCTACAGACTCTCGAGGACCCAGCCCTAAGGAACTAGTAAGGGACCAAAAGTCACCAGCAGGAACCCCAGTGTGATTCATCAGCATGACAAGACCTGCAATCATCCAAAGTCACCTAAAATCGCAAGTTAGAAAATAACCGGGGCGCCTGGGTGGCTCAGTCGTTAAGCGTCTGCCTTCGGCTCAGGTCATGATCTCAGGGTCCTGGGATCGAGCCCCACATCGGGCTCCCCGCTCTGCGGGAAGCCTGCCTCTCCCTCTCCCACTCCCCCTGCTTGTGTTCCCTCTCTCGCTGTGTCTCTCTCTGTCAAATAAATAAAATCTTTAAAAAAAAAAAAAAGAAAAGAACCAAGCCACATTTTCCTTTTTCGTTGCTAGCTCTGCATTCTAAAAGAAATTATGATGATTAAGTCATATTAAAATAAATACTACTTTCGGGGCACCTGGGTGGCTCAGTTGGTTAAGCGACTGCCTTCGGCTCAGGTCATGATCCTGGAGTCCCGGGATCGAGTCCCGCATCGGGCTCCCTGCTCGGCAGGGAGTCTGCTTCTCCCTCTGACCCTCCTCCCTCTCATGCTCTCTGTCTCTCATTCTCTCTCTCTCAAATAAATAAAATTTAAAAATCTTTAAAATAAATAAATACTACTTTCTGCCATAATTCTTTAAGTAGACCATTAACTTAATAAATCAAATAAAAAATAATAGAAAGTCATTCAATTAGCATGATTATTAGAATGAAAAGTAAGTTATTTGAGGCACTTATTCATTTTGATTTCACTTAAACAACTTTTTTTAACTCATATTTTTAAATATGAAGACTTGGCAAAAAATATTAGCAATGTTTAAATATAAACAAGTTGAAACACAATCTATTTAAAAAACAAAAAAACAAAAAAAAACAAAAAAACACAAGAAGCATGTTCACATATTCCTAATAGGGCTCTACTTTGTAAAGCAGAAGGGGCTAGAGTTTCAGGCTAAAGGAATTCTGGGGAAGAAGGCAGTTAAAAGAAAGGGCATCTTTGGACTGCTGATGGGATCCAGAAGCTTCTACAGAAGGGAAATGAGGAGGAATTCAGGAACTCTGGAGCTAAGACTGGGAGACCAACAACTGTACAAAGTACCTATCCTTATTCCCATTTCATAAATCAGTAAGCTGGGGTTTACGGATCAAGATTAGCTATCTTATGCTGTATATATATACGATGGAATATTATGCAGCCATCAAAAAATGAAATCTTGCCATTTGCAACAACGTGGATGGAACTAGAGGGTATTATGCTAAGCAAAATAAGTCAATCAGAGAAAGACAAGTATCATATGATCTCACTGATATGAGGAATTCTTAATCTCAGAAAACAAACTGAGGGTTGCTGGAGTGGTGGGGGGTGGGAGGGATGGGGTGGCTGGGTGATGGATACTGGGGAGGGTATGTGCTATGGTGAGCACTGTGAATTGTGTAAGGCTGATGAATCACAGACCTTTACCTCTGAAACAAATAATACATTATATGTTAATAAAAAAATTTAAAAAGAAAAAAACAATTAGCTATTTTAGAAATAATTTTTTTTTAAGTCTAAGATCTCAAAGCTCCCATTTCATAAGAACTAAGCAAGGCTAAACTCTAAAATATTACTAAAGTTCTTCAAAATGCCAGCATGATGGCTGCAGTCAGATTTTAAGGGGTTCATTGTGGTATAACACATTCACCTTGTCAGGCCCTGTTTAGCATAGACAAAATTAAAGACTTGATGTATCTCCTTGTCAGACAAGGTATGAAGAGAAGCTGTGCCGCACACAGAGATTTCTAGAAGATTCTCTAACCACCAAGCACTTATTTTAATCAAACTTTCACAAAGATTAACAGTACAGTACTTCTTCTCCAACTGAGTGGAGACAGAGGCCATCTCTGACTTTCATATATTGGTCTTTTATACAGCGATGTTCCTAAAGCACCTTCAAATGCTCTCTCTTAGTTAAAGGACTATAATATTTCATGCTTCCACATGGTGTCCTTTCACCGCTTGTCAGCTACCTGTTACAACTCAGCAGCACTACCAATTTTTGGTAGTGGGAAACTTAAATTTTTCTTTGCATTTTTGCCTTCGTTTGACACAAATGCGTGAAAAATAGAAATAAGAAAGTAGTAGTGATAAGCATAGGCCTCAGACAGTGTAACAAAGGTGGGATCTCTAGGTATGTTCAAAGTGAAGAAAAATCCTGGCTCTCAATTGAACATATCCTCTACATTTAAACAGATTAAACCTGTGGTTCAATAATGGGGAAGGAATGGAGGGGACAGGAGAGGAGGGGAAATGTAAGGAACGTATACTGAATTCTGGAAATAAATCACTGAAGAATGTTTGCAAAAGGGAAGGGATAACTGGTACATTATAATATTTTTTAGCTCTTTAGAACCAGAAATATCCCCAAACTCTTGCCACCCAAGCAACTTTTCAACATGGAAAAAAATGATGTATGAAAGAAGGGACTACTTGCACTTTCTTATGTTTCCACTAAATAACAGAACAATAACAGGATCCAAATATCATATGAAAGCCTCTTAGAGTTTGTGGTAGGCAGCTTTGGACGTGGTTTCCGATATCCCCACCCCTAGCAAACACACCCTTGTGTAATCACTCCCCCTGAGTGTGGGCTGCACAAACAACTTCTAGGGAACAGGAGAAGGCAATGGTAATGGGATGTCACTTCCATGATTCACTAACAGAACACTCTGACTTCCATCCTGCTAACACGCACTCTCTCGCCTTCTTGTTGGCTCACTCTGGTGAAGAAAACTGCCATGTTGTAAGACGCTCTGTGCAGAAGCCCATGCGGCAAAGAACCAAGGGAAGCCTCCACCTATCAGCTCCTGAGGAAATGAATCCTGCCGACAACCATGTGAACAAGATGCTTCCTAGTCAAGACTGGAGATGACTGCAATCTTTCAAGGCGACTCTGAAACAGAGGATCCAGATAAACCACAAGATTCCTGACCCACAGAACCTGTGAGATGATAAATGTATAAACATCTTTAAAGCCACTAAGTTTGGGGGGCAATTTGTCATACGGCAGTAGGTAACTAATACAGACTTAAAACATACACAGCCAACAGGTCGTAAACAACCTAGAATGCTGTTGAAAATCAAGTAAGTATTCTGCCTGAACAAGCTGGTGTCCTAAGGAAAAAAATAACAAACCAAAACTATATAGCTCTCTATGAGTTAGTATGACAAAGTATCCAGAGTCATATATTACACATTTCTCTGTAGCTAGAATATCTATTACACCATTTTCTTTAATCAACTGAAATATATCTGACTCTAAGTACTGGCAAGTTTATTATTATTACTATTAACCTCTAATAGAATAAGTAAGTCTTTAGGTCTGTGACAGAAGTGACTTTTTGACAACCTTAAAATGTTTCAGTAGATGTTAACTAATAACAAAACTCAAAAGATTACTGGATACAAAATTATTTTCTCCCTCAACCAGCTCTCACAAAATTTCCATGTACCATGTTTGCAGACGATATAGTTATTTGTGCCCATAGACTTCAAAAGAGTACAAGTTCACCCACTATTGTGAATAATAATTACCATTCAAACCCAAAGTTAGAGTTTTAGGATGGGACTCCCACAAATATTTTTTTAAAAGACAGGGCAGGTCAGGGCCCTGGAGCATTTACTCAGATCTTTCATTTGATAAAGACCTAGCATTTGTCATGTGTTAGGTACTGAAATATGAAAGTGACAGAGATAGTTTAACTTATTGTTCAGTTGATGCCATTGATCCAGTAGCAATACTGAGTAACTAAGGAGCCATAAATCTTAACAACACTATCATTTAGCCAGTATTTCTCTACCTTTGCTAAAGAACAATAGGCAATTGCCAGATGCTTTGCTGAAATTCAATTTAAGTAACTTAAAACACAAACAGTATACCAACGCCAGGAATACAAAAATTACTAAGATATGATCCTTGCTCCCCCGAAGTTCATAATTTTGAAAAAGGGATAAACTATATCTTGGTAACCTTCCAGCCTACCAGAATAGTAATATCATAAAAGTGAGTCATCCTATATTTCATCTTCTTACTCTTAGCTATATCCTGCTGTAAAATTAAAATACATCTTTTTTCCTGTGTGTTTACAAGTCCCAAATATTTATAGACTCATGTCTCTACTTCGCTGTCTCTCAGCCAAGATGAATATATTTAGCTCCTCTTCTCCTTTCCTTTTAAAGCAATTCCTTAATATAAGTAATCTTTTTAGTGACTTTATTTAAATTCTCTATTTCTGTTTTAAGTTCTTGGATTCAAATGGCATAACTAAATACTTACCCCAGATATGTAATCAATCACAATGAAAAACCCCAACTTCTTTGATGATATAATGCCTCTGTAGAGTCCAAAACACTGAATTTTGATTTTCTTTTTAAATTTGGGGGGTTAGACTATTACATTGCAAATTTACATTTACTCTAATGCCTTTAATTATATGGATCTTGCAGGTTTCTCACGTCAAATGAAAATTTAGAAATGGTACATACTCTGAAACAACTGTGACCAACAAATAGTATAAAGCCAAATTTCTTATAGCAATAGGAAATGAAGCATTAAAAAAAAACCACTCCTGACTAAAATCGCAACTCTATTAAGCTCACACAAAAAAATAATTTTTCAAATGTCCCCATCATATTTTTTTTTTTAAGATTTTATTTATTTGAGAGAGAGAGAATGAGAGACAGAGAGCATGAGAGGGAGGAGGGTCAGAGGGAGAAGCAGACTCCCTGCCGAGCAGGGAGCCCGATGCGGGACTCGATCCCGGGACTCCAGGATCATGACCTGAGCCGAAGGCAGTCGCTCAACCAACTGAGCCACCCAGGCGCCCCTGTCCCCATCATATTTTTAACACCACATTCATATTTGATATACTTTATATTTCTATACTGACTACAGAATACATCTAAAGTAAACATACAGTTTAAATCTTCTACTCCTGAAAATACTTTGGCAGAACCATGACAATATGGTCCAGCTATCAGGATTCATGATCAGCGGTAAGAACTGAGCAGGCTGTCCCAGGTAGATTCCTACTGGTTCAAAGTTTCAAATATTATTAGTTACTTACTTGAGGAGTAGAGGCATTCAGTGAATATGAGTAAATTATGAATGTGCTATATAAGGTCAGAACCACATTCAGAATATATTTTTTTCAAAACTGTGTTCATGCTATGGATGAGGTAATAATCAATAGTGGCTTCTTTAGTGGGAGAAAAATTCTCATTCCGGGAAAAAATGTTCATTCTGTTGCTCCCAATTTTTTTTTTTTTTTTTTTAAGTAATCTCTACACCACATGCGAGGCTTGAACTCACAACCCTGAGATCAAGAGTTGACTGCACTACCCACTGAGCCAGCCAGGCAGCCCTGTTGCTTGTAAACTTTTAGTACTTAAGAACAGACAAGGGCGCCTGGGTGGCTCAGTTGGTTAAGCGACTGCCTTCGGCTCAGGTCATGATCCCAGGGTCCTCGGATCGAGTCCCACATCAGGCTCCCTGCTCGGTGGGGAGTCTGCTTCTCCCTCTCCCCCTGCTTGTGCGCGCTCTCTCTCTCTCTCTAATAAATAAATAAATAAATCTTAAAAAAAAAAAAAAAGAACATCTCCCTAGCCTGATATCTTGGGCTTCCTTGATCAGGCTCTAACCGATATCTTTCTAGTCTTTTTTTTTTTTTTAATTTTTATTTATTTATTTGACAGAGAGAGACACAGCGAGAGAGGGAACACAATCAGGGGGATCGGGAGAGGGAGAAGCAGGCTTCCCGCTGAGCAGGGAGCACGATGCAGGGCTCGATCCCCGGACCCCGGGATCATGACCTGAGCCGAAGGCAGACGCTTAACCACTAAGCCACCCAGGCGCTCCCATATCTTTCTAGTCTTAACCACATACTACCACTAGCTTATCCATAGTGGAATCAGACAGAACTTCATACTCTTTCTGGGATAATTCAAGAGCTTTCTCACCTCAGAAGTTTTTACATCCAACACTCCCTTAGGTTACCCTCCTCTCTCAAACCTCTACTTAGGATGTCAGTATAGCCGAGTGGTCTAAGATGCCAAAGTCAAGCTTCACTTCCTCAAACCTCTATTTCAATTCTACTTATCCCTCAGTGTCTAGCTCAAGTGGTAGCTCTGTGAAGCTTTCCCTTCTCCCCTTGCCCCTCGTAACCTCTTCTAACCTTGAGTAGCATTTAGTCTGTTCCTGTCACATGGTCACGATCACATTCTTTCTCATCTGGCTTATAGTGTAATTGCTTGTGTCCGTGGCATATTTCTTCCCTCAGAGTAAAGCCCCGAGGAGAAGGTCTTCCATGCAGTCATATCTGTGCTGTCCCCATCCCTCATGCTTTAAACATACGAGGTAATAATAAATGTTTATTGCAGACAGTGTGCTGAAATGTGTAAATATGTTACGTGATCCAAGAGCACCCCATAATAATCAGTATTCTTACTCATATTCACTCACTGAGGAAATATTTACTCAGTACCTGTTGTGTACTCAGGTACTACTAGTGTGCCAAAATGAATCGTAGACCCTCCTCTCTCAAAAAGTCTAGAAGATGTTCTAAGGCAGCTACATACAGTGCTATAATACTAACAGGTAAGTGTCTTAAGAGAAGGAAAGAAGGACAACAGCAACCAGCACGAAGGAGACATTATTTCCAAGGAGGAATGGATATGAGGATAAGTTTTAACATTTGTGCAAGTCCTCAAAGACAGGTAGTATTTGAATATGAAGAGATGGGGTAATAAAGGCCACTGAGGCAGGAAATCTCAGGACGACACAGGGAACAATCAATAGTTTAATGGTACAGTGTAAATGAAAGACTGTAGGGATAAAGAAAAATTCTAAAGGCGGTTGGAGCTATATCTGTTATGACCTTGAAAGCCCAATAAGGAACTAGAGCTTTAGTCTGTAAGCAAAGAGGAACTATCTCAAAGTTCTTGAACAGGAGCTGTGTAATTATTCAGAAGGTCCAAAGTGGATGGAAGAGAAAGAGACTATTTGCGAGGAGACAAGGTGAGAGGCTAGTACCATCCTTCAAGAAAGAGATAATAAAGGCCCGAACTAGGAATGAGGCACCAGGGATGGAAATGGACAAATGGAGGAGAGATTTTAGAGGTGAAACTGACAAGACTAGGCAAGGTCTACATGTACAGTGCAAGGGTCTGCAAGGGGTAAAAGAACTTTCTAGGCTGAGAGGAGGGTGAGGCCATAACTAAAATAGACACTAAAGCAGCAGCGAACCAACTAGGAGAAAACCGAGCCCTAGTCATACTGAGTTTTAGCACAGGTGGATACTCAGGTGACAAGATCAGAAATAAAATCTGTTAATCTATGCTTTCAGAATAAACTATACAATTTTGTGAAAAAAGAGTTGAAATTAATCTTCAATAAAAGATTCTGATCGATGATTCAAACATGATCAGGAACTCAAAAATAACATCGGTTATATTAAGTACATAGCAAATTAATATCTAAAACCATTTATGAAGAAGGTTTTGAACTGGAACGACCTCATGTACGCATGTAAAAATGTGCTGATTCATGGTTAGTAGTAAAGTGGATAGGTGGAAGTCTTTGAGAACAGTTCAAAATTATGAGGTGACATGCATCTATTGAAAGGGTAAGTCCATCTTTGTGGTCACTGTCATTTGGGTCCAATTTAACTTCAGTGTCATAGCAAGAGATGGTCAAGTCAGACAGCAAGGGGTACTAACTAATGTCCTTGTGTATTCATCGCTTTCTATAACAAATTCTTCTCCTCAATTAGTAAAACCAAGTCGACCTAGATTTATCCCTACCATATCCCTAGAATCTCCAAAAGCCTAAGAAATAATGATCACGAAACCACTTTTTTGAGGAGCGTTGGGGAATAAAATTTCCAATTATAAACTCATGGGTATAACAACTATCCAGTAACCATGTTTTCTCACAAACAAACCAAAAAGATCTCATCAACATAAACTAACATGACAATAATGCAAAGATAACTAGAATTTGACATTAATAAATGCTTGTTACATGTGTACTGAAAAAAAAGTAAAATCAAACATTTGATTTGTTGATAATATTGATAACATTTATTGATAATATTGATAACAACATTCTATTTACTGGATGCAATGTCATTATTTCAACTTAGCTCTTAAGGAAAAAAAAACAATGAGAACTCAATCTTTAATTATTAATGTTTTTACTAACAATGAGCAATAATATGAAAAACAAAATGGATTAAAAGATACTTATTTCACATATGACTATTCCATTAAGATTACGCCAATCATTCATTGAAAACCACACTGACATTTTAGAGCTATGCATAAATATAATGGAAGAACATACACAAAATATTAATAATGTTAATCTTTTAATTGTAGGCTTATGGGTGATTTTATTTCCTTCCCTTTTGCTTATATGTGTTTTCAAAATTTTCTACAATTAATGTTTATAATAATTGCACTAAGAGGAAAAGATATTTTTTAAGAGAAGGTAAAAATCATATGGATCAATTTAAAAGAAACATACTTACCAGATCTCTGTGAAGCACCCAATTTGCATGGAGGTAATGGATACCATCAAGAATCTGGTAAAGTAATGATTTAACCATAGATCTTGGCAACTGCATGGGCTTTTTATTTGCTTTTGATGCACGGTGAAACTTAATAATATGCTAAAAATTAAAAAAAAAAAACATACTAAATTATATATAGTATTTGCTAATATCTATATCAATAAAACACAAGTCTGCAATAAACCCTCTATGTTTAAAAAATACTTATTAAAGGCCAATAATGATGCAAAGAAAAATAATTTGAATAATAAGGTCAACCAAATGGAACCTATATTGGCGGTGAATGTGACAGTGTTACTGAGGGTATGATGACTAGATTTACTGAAACCATTAAGATTTTCATTAAATAAGACCGAAAGGTAAAAAGCATTGATGTTTAAAAGCCTGCATAAAAATTGTACTAGTTGTATTTTCTATTGACAGAATGAAAGACTAAAAAAAAGAAGAAAAGACCCTGTAAATCTTTACTGTTCTTTGTTTTGTTTTGTTTTATTTTTTAAGGAAACTCCATGCCATACATGGGGCTGGAACTCACGACCTTGAGATCAAGAGTCACGTGCTCTACCAACTGAGCCAGCCATGCGCGCCTATATCTTTACGATACTATAAAAAGTTAGCGCTTAGAGCATTTGTGTAATGTCACTATGTGTACATTTGAATTATTGGAAAGTTCTACCTTGTTTTGGCATAGAATGAAATTAAGATACATTCCTAGTAGTTAATTTTAAATAGGAAATCACTAGAAAGGAGAAGGGAGAGAAAATTGGGGCATTCAATCCCATTGAAATAAATATAACTGCATCAACATATTCAAATTTTTATGTCCACATGTTATTTTGTAGGTCATGAAAACATTATAATGATAGGGAAGAAATGCTACCTGAACCCCAAACCTGCACCTCCATCTCCACCTCACCCCTATGCAAAACATGACATAAGGGTATTAAAGGCCATTTAAACCCCTATTAAACAACACTGTTAACATTGCTCTACTAACTTTAAAATGGCCAAATGGTAGGGAAACATTTTAAGCTATTTACATAGCTTTCTTGCTTTTTTATAAACTGTTCAACAATATGTACTTTATTTAAAGAACTAATAGAAAATTAGGGTTCATACTGTAGCATCAGTGTCCCCCCCCCAAAAATATATAGTAGGAGCTACACATATATAACTTTCAACTTTTTACAGCCACATCAAAAGAAAAAAAAAACAGCTAAAATTGATGTACTATATTTTAATTAACCCAGTATATTCAAAATATTATCATTTCAACATATAACATATTAATGAGGTATTTTACATTTTTTTCCTACTAAGTCTTCAAAAGTCAGTGTGTATCTTATATTTATGATGCATCTCAATTTAGACCAGCTACACTTCAAGTGCTCAATGGGCACACGCAGCTGGGGGCCACCATGTTACAAACAACACAGTTCTACAGGACCTGACTAGTCCAATGCACTACATGTTCTTTCATCACATCACTGACATTCAAAGTGAAGTGCACACGTTATCAAATAAACCTTGGCAGAAATATAAAAGATACAGAGAAATGGGGAAAACATAATTTTTATGAATATCCATGAGAGAAATTCATTGGACATTCTTGTCAATATGCTATAATAGCATAAATTCTGAAAGTTCCTTCAAGACCTGTAAGTCTGTTAAAGTTACTCCTAAACAGACGTGCCATATATATAGACACACCAAACTATGTTAAGTCAAAACTTAACTATCAAAAATGTGGACTTACTGCCAAGTTTGAATTTTTGTACTTTTAGCAACTCCTTGGATAAAATGCTTAAATACCCTGATTTCTAACTTAAAAAATTTGGAATTAGAATTTTTGGCTAATATTTGTAAAACTATATATGTACTTCCATTTGGTGGAGTCAGTTTTAATTGGAAAAATGCTGCAAGAGACGGACCTTAACTTAGAAAGGGAAATTATTCACAAGTACATAACTGGTGAAAGCTGAACTACTGTGTGTACCACAAAGGAAAGCAATTTTCACTACACATTATCGGTAAACTGTCATTGATGATTTGCATAAAATTACAATCTCACACACATTAACACTTTCTGAAGTGAAATTTCTGAATGTTACAAATACCATCTTCTCAGTATATGACAGTGTTTATTGCTCGAGTTCTTTTAAATCTGCATTTGCATTTAATATTTATTTTAAACTCTGGTCAACAAAGCAAGTTTTCCTTTACGTGCATTAGCAATATGCAGTGCTTATATACAACTGTTTCTCTGTACCTAGAGGAAAGGGTCCTAAAAATAAAGCGAGTTTAGACTTACCCACAAATCATGTTCTGCATAATCAAAGAGCAGCCACACCTTCCTGTCACTGTGAGAAAGGAACACCTTCTGCAAGGCGATCACGTTAGGGTGCTTCAATTCTCGCAAAAGCTGAATGCAAGAGGAAGAAAGGGGTCACTCTCCTGTTCGCAAGCAGGGGGAAATGATGCACTTTCTAGTGAAATTTTTGAAAATTTAGACAATCCAGATAAGCAAAATAAAATAAAAAAAAATACCCCTACTCCAAGATAAGCTCTGCCCCATCTTGGTGGATACCCTTCCAAATTCTTTTTCCACATGTATGTGAGTGTTTTCAAAACGGGATCATTTTAAACAGTAAAATGTAAAATGGTAAACAAAAGTAAATATTGTATCATGAAGTAATTAAATATAATTTGGAGTATGCTTATTTTTTTTTACTATTGGGGAGCAGGAATGACATATTCATTCTGTTTTTTTCTACCCTAGCACAGGAGGTGTTCAGTAAATATTTGACAAAAAAAAGGAAAGAGATGTAACAGTCCCCACACTTATCCATGCCTACAGCATGTCGTTGAGGTTTTTTAGAAAAACAGTGAGTATAAGGTAATGTCTCTCATACCCACTGATAAAAAAAAAAAAATTGGTGTGGAGAAGAGGTCCCATAAATAGAGAATAAGGAAGAGGCCCTCATAGAGTAGAAGCTGAACCCTGATAGTAAGAAGGAAATCATAAAAAGATAAACCAGATCCACAAGTGAAACCTTAGCACTTGGCACATAACAGGCAGCTGCTTGATAAATTATTTAGCAACAACAACTTTCGCTGTTCAAGGGGAAAGCCTTATAAACATGCCTGCCTCAGGTGGTCCTTAACCAGGGTTCAAATTTAACACTAACATGCTCAATTTGATATTTTGAATGTCTTTTAAACATAAAACTCTGTGGGAGACACAAAACGGAAGAGGGAACAAAATTTCTACTGAATACTTTGTGTGTAGGATGATCATATATACACGTTTTTCTCTCGTTAAATCCTTATAACAACCCTATGATGCACATGGAAACTGAAGTCCAGTGTTATAAAAATAACTTGACCAAAACCAAACACCTAGAAAGAGAAGCGGTTTGGATTTAAAGAGATCTGCCCAGTTCCAAAGTCCATGCTTTGTCCACTATGGCTAAAGTCCTTGTCTTCAATTCCTACAGTGTAAGGGGCAAGACAGACCTACAAATTGATCAATGAGGCAAGAGAAAAATGAATTGCTTCCCCATTCTAATAACTTTTATTATTTTTTCCTAATAACTTTAAATGAGTAAAGTATACCTTCAGTGCCTGTGCTGGAATCCTATAAAAAAAATCATGTGAATTCCATCTCTGGAACTTTTATAAATTTCTTCGCAGTTGCCGAATTCTTCACTACTTTCAATGTTGTTTCCCAGTCCTTCAATTCTCTCATTTTGGCTCTGTACTTCAGCTTTTTCTCTTGACCTGCACTTTGACCACCTTGCTGGAAGGTGGTGCTCTACCAGCTATAATCTGGGCATGGTTCCCGGATATGACTCCCTGGGTTCTCCCTCAAACCACATGCCCTGGGACACAGCTAAGAAGCAAGAGTTAGGATGGGCTGGGCTGCCCCAAGACAGCCTTCTACTTTACGCAGTCTGCCTCAGGGTTCTATCCACATTTCCTACTGGATCTAGGTGGGAAAGGAGAGCTGGAAAGAAATGTCTAGAGAAGATATAATAGTCCTACTCCCTTGGTGGGGAGGGCAGGAGGGGGGCCACTAGGTGGGTGCTCAGCTATCGGCAGCTCTCTCTGCTCCCACTGCCTAAGAAAGGTGAAACAATCCTGCTTCTTGCTTCAGATGCAAATGTTAGACATAATATGCTCCTAATTAGTGACCGAATCAGAGAAAGTGGGGGGAGGGATGCAGAGCTATATCCAGACAGTTTTCCTGTTTTTGAATGGTTAAGGCTCCCAGACTCAGTAGCTTAATATATTTAATGACCCTATTTGCCATGGTCAACCTTCAAGCATTTGGACCCTGGTAAGAGGCCTCATTGCAGGTGCAATGTCTTGTCACCCTCTCTTTCTGACTCTTGGTATTAATGAACTTAAGAGAGTTTGGCTTTATTAAATCTCTACCCAGAATACGTTCTCTTTGTTGCCTGCAGTGGAAGGGAGGTGAAACTCACTTCTTCATCTAAACCAGGCTCTGACTTGTCTGGGGGAGAGGATGTCACATGTAGCAATATTTCAATCAGTATCTCTAAAAAGCTGTTTTCTGTGGCTACAAATTGATGATCCCTCTACAATGAAACCACTTTAACTCCCATGTTTAAACATTATTTTGAATAGGTAATACATTTACATGGTCCAAAAATCAAAAGTACATAAAAGGATATTATACATTGAGATGTCTCATTACCACACCTGCCCCTGGTGACCTTAGTCCTCCTTACCTGCTAGAACTAACAACTTTTATTAGTTAATCCTTCCAGTGTTCCTTTATGCAAATAAAAGCAAATATGACTATATATTTTTATCTGTCCTTATTTACTCAAAAGATAGCACTTGTTTTCAATACAATCTATCCTAGAAATTCTCTCCAATATCAGTATACAATTTTAGTAGGTAGAAATCTTTCTTTTTTTTTTTTTATTACAGCAGCAATGTATTTCTAGGTCTTTTCCTTTCTAGGTTCTATTTTTTTTATTGTGGTAAAATATACATAAGTTTACCATTTTAACCATTTTTAGGTGTACAGTTATCCTTTGATACTCGTTTTGCAGAAATATCTCACTTGTACTAACATGAAGCTGTTACACTCTTTATTCATTCAAGTAAAGCAAGGGATAAGACAAACGCCAAATAATGGAGAGCCCTGTAAGCCATGCAGAGTGTCACCAGCAAGGCTCTCTAATATCACTGAAAGTTTGCTGGGCAGAGGGGGTTAGTGGAGAAGCCAGCTGATATTAAAGGTCTCACACTTTGACTATCTTCTGTGCATGTCTCACGGTCAGGTCACCAAACGAGGAAGTTTGAGGGTGATGGAGTTTAAGATGACGCTCAGATTTGACTTCACGGAATCATCTGTACTTTATGTGTATTTATATTAGTATATTTTTATACTGCTTTAACTGTTTATAACTGCCCCCATTAAACCTTGAGAACAATTTTTAATTTATCCCTGTATCCCCAGGGACTAACGCAGAGCCTGGCCCATAGAAGAAGCCCTGTTTTTAGTGATCTCATCTAGTTTGAGGGCTTTAAATGTCACCGACGTTCATGAACTCCCCAATGTTCATCTTTAGCCCGCACATCTTCCCTGAACTCCCACGATGTATATCCAACTGCATCAGCATCTCTACTTGAATGTCTAAGGGCCCAAACTGAAGGGGTGATCTCCACCTCCCCTGCCCTCTACCTCAACTGCTCTTCCTCCGGCTCAGTTCATAGCAACCTCATCATTCCAGTTACTCAGGTAAACAACTTCATCTACTTTAACTCAACTCACAATATCACCTTCTCAGTGAGTCTTTCCTGGCTCCTCTATTTGAAATTGTAACCTCCCTCTGTACCTTTATTTTTCTGCAAAGCACTATCACTGTCAAATGTATTATGCCTCTATTTCCCTTATCTATAATTCTGAAGAGCTCAGAAAACAAAGCTTTCTAGGAACTCATGTAGGAAAAAAAAATTTAACCTCAGTGGAAAAAAAAATACACTGTCAAGGGCACATCCTTTCAGGTTATCAGATTCTAATTCTATGGAAGCTATTTTCAACTCTGTACATTATAGATAACTGATAACAATGCAGGATAATTCTTGTCTATACTGTCCTGTCCAGAAGAGATTCACTGACTTCCTTCTCCTGTTATGGAAGAGGTGAGTTTTGCCTCAATTTGCCCATCATTTTAATATTCCTGATCTATAAATATGAATCTAAGGATTCTCCTTTGAATGGGCTATACCATCTATTGGGTTCCTTCATTTAAGTTAAATAAAATCTTCAAAATGCATTCATTTTATATCTGTATCACATCACAATTTTATCTTTTTTGAAAATTATCCTTTGATACTCATTTTGCAGAAATATCTCACTTGCACTAACATGAAGCTGTCATAGTCTTTATTCATCCAAGTGTGAATGATCATACTTCGATACTGAAGAATATTAAAAGGTTTGATTACTGCTTCCCTGGGTGTTAGGTAACATAATATATACACCATATTATCTTTCTAAAATCTTCTCAAAATTTTTTAATCTAAAACACATCTGGTTCCCAAAGCTTCATTTAAGGACTTGGGGACCTAGGTATTGTTTATTTATTTTATCTTGTTTATTGTCTGTTTCTCTCCATTAACATATACGCTCCATGAAGGCAAAGTTTTTGCTGGTTTTATATCCCCCGTGCTTAAAATGGTGCCTGGCACATGGTAAGCACTCCATAAATATTTCTCAAAAGAATTAAATCTACTGAACTTATCTAGTTCTTACAAAACAAATCAGTAAAGAGCTTGGAATATTATAAAACTTTGGTATCCTTCCAAAAGGTGTTTTGAACGATTTTGTTTTTAATAAACTGAATAGACTACGTCTAAAGTAGTTTTTCTAAAGATACTGACTTTCTGCAAGCTACATCTATTTTAAGCTTAAAAAGGAATAGTTCTCTCAACCAGCACCCACACTACCAGAAGCAGAAGAGAGCTGCCTTGATGTGAAGAGCAGAAACATAGCTCAGGGTGAGGTATTTCACCTGTGCAGAACCTGAAACGGAAAAGGGCGCTGCGAGGGTGTTTCCTGAAAGGGCTGTGAATGAAATAAGCACTACAAAATTCTGAAGAAAATGCGCACAGGAGAAGGGGACCTGGGGGGGACACACCTGAGGAACAAAACAGAGATGAGTCACTGGTTACTTTCAAGGCTAGTTTACTAACACAATGCTAGACCCTAAACAGATGCCACACAAGAGTGTATTCTCTACCCCAATTTACTGAAGCAGACAAACGAAAAAAAAGGAAATTTCTCTACCACTATTTACTGAAGAAACAAATGAACAAAAACAGCAAACATAAATGTCTGATAATAAGAAATATTATTCACTGACAAGTGAATTACGGTATATCCACACATCGTAGCCTCATGCGCATATACCAAGAGTTTTTTTTTTTTTTTTTTAAGATTTTATTTATTTATTCATGAGAGAGAGAGGCAGAGGGAGAAGCAGGCTCCCTGCTAAGCAGGGAGCCCGATGCGGGACTCGATCCCAGGACGCTGGGATCATGACCTGAGCCGAAGGCAGACGCTTAACCATCTGAGCCACCCAGGCGCCCTATACCAAGAGTTTTTAAATACATGAGAAAAGACTTATAATATTGTGATGTAGTAGAAAAAGCTGCAAAATATTAAATGTCTGTAAAATAGGAAACACATCAAAACATTAACATAGTTATCTTTGGGTGGTGGGATTAGGTGGGATTTTTTAGTTCTATTTTTCTATTTTACAAGTTTTCTATAATGAGCTCTTATAATTTAAAAACTTACTCTTATCATTTAAAAACTCACACACATGTACACACACACACCCAAAAGACAGTTCTTTCTCTCCAGAAAGATATCTCCTGCTAAGATAAGATACTATCAAACTATCACGGTTCTTTACGTGATTGATCTGAAAAGGGACCTGAAGAAAGGAGACAGTTGTGCTTGTACTTTCCTTCATTCTTGGCAATATCAGATTTTACCAATGGACTTGAATCTCTTGTCACACAAATATTTGTTCATCATGACATCATGCAACTATAGATATGCTTTAATCATATCTAAACAACAGTTAAATATAATGTGATTTTCCTGTGAAAATCCCACACTAAATGATAGCATCTCCTGTGCAGATACTTAGAGTACTAACATAATCTCAAAGGAGCCTAATGAAGAATGTGCAATGAACATCCCAAGATTTTACCTGATCTTCAATGGCATCTAAGTGACCATAAAGAGTATCTACTTTTCACTATCCTAAACATATAATTCAAAGTTACAATCCTAATCTTTTTTCTCGAAGGCACTATTTAGGATCCTGACTCACTTTGGGGAGGCTTGGGCTAGACTACCAATTACAGAACCCATTCTAATTTTTATACACACATCTTTCTTCCCTTCTTACCCCTCTTTCTGCTCTCCAAGTCTCTGATGCCCCCCTCCCATGGGTTCCAGATTCCTCTTTTAGGGCATCTGAATGGAAAGGGTCCTCTTATACTTCAATGACTCATTTATCTCAAAGTAAATTCAATTTTCTATTCTTTTTTTTTAAGAGAGTGAGAGAGAGAGAGGTGGGGGAGAGG
The DNA here is from genome assembly GCF_002201575.2 of Neomonachus schauinslandi. Lineage (NCBI taxonomy): Eukaryota > Metazoa > Chordata > Mammalia > Carnivora > Phocidae > Neomonachus > Neomonachus schauinslandi. The sequence continues at coordinate 50,549,920 of NC_058410.1, read as the reverse complement.
CAGACGGAGAGAGAGAGAGAATCTTAAGCAGGCTCCACACTCCGTGCAGAGTCTGACGCAGGGCCTGAACTCACGACCCTGAGATCATAACCTGAGCCGAAATCAAGAATCGGACACTTAACCGAGTGAGCCACCCAGGTGCCCTCAGTTTTCTATTCTTATTTGATCTGTTGAAAGTAACTGCAGGAAAAAAAAGAAAGAAAGAAAGAAAGTAACTGTAGGATTCATTTGACTATCAATCTTTCCCGTGGTGAAAATGCCTTTACTTTAGGAAGCACAGAGTTATATCATTTTTTTAAGTGTATGACCCCCTCCCACCCACCCCCCCACACACAAAAGGAAGACAAATGAAGCAGGTTTTTTTTTAATTTTTTTATTCTTATATTATCCCCATACATTACATCATTAGTTTTAGATGAAGTGTTCCATGATTCATTGTTTGTGCATAACACCCAGTGCTCCATGCAGAACGTGCCCTCCTCAATACCCACCACCAGGCTAACCCATCCTCCCACCCCCCTCCCCTCTAGAACCTTCAGTTTGTTTTTCAGAGTCCATCGTCTCTCATGGTTCGTCTACCCCTCCGATTTCCCCCCTTCATTCTTCCCCTCCCGCTACCTTCTTCTTCTTCTTTTTTTTTTCTTAACATATATTGCATTATTTGTTTCAGAGGTACAGATCTGAGATTCAACAGTCTTGCACAATTCACAGCGCTTACCAGAGCACATACCCTCCCCAGTGTCTATCACCCAGTCACCCCCTCCCTCCCACCCCACCCCCCACTCCAGCAACCCTCAGTTTGTTTCCTGCGATTAAGAATTCCTCATATCAGTGAGGTCATATGATACATGTCTTTCTCTGTTTGACTTATTTCGCTCAACATAATACCCTCCCGTTCCATCCACGTCGTGAAGCAGTTTATTTATGGCAAAGAGGGGACTCAGCTAATTCCAAAATGCTGCAGTATTCCTAAACTGCAAGCTAAGAATTAGCATTTAGAAATTTGCCACTTCCACATCTGTGACAGCAGCCCTTTGGGAAGCTGGTCTTTGCAAGCACATAGATACATTATAACCTCCCAGCAGGTGGCACTCATACTCTGAAAAGGGGTCTATAAAACAGTAACCCAGCTCTGGTTCAAGGTGGCCCTAAATTATTTTGCTTTATTTTACTTTAGGGACACTGCTTAGGTACCAGTCATAAGCTTCAGGGAGGTCAATGCTCCGACTGCCCCAAAGGAGAGGCAACAGTGAAGCAGCACGCATAATGCAAAAAGTACAGATTGTAGAATTCCCAGATCTGAGTTTGAGTCCTGACTTACTAGCTGCATGACATAAAGCAAGTTGATTTCAAAACCCCTCTGGGCCTCATGGAATAATGAATATCTACTGCCAAACACAAACACAGGGTCTGTAAGAATTAAATGAATATAAGTACATTGACTATGTAACACAATGCATAGGACATATTAAGTGCTTGATAAATTATAGTTATTACTCTTATTAATTAACTCTTATTAACAAGAATGTGATGTGGACTAAATGACATAATATATGCAGAATGCCTGGCATACTGTAAGTTCTTGATGAATAATAGCTATTATTGCCCACATACATGAGTGGAAGAGACCAACCACTCTGGACAGTCGGAGAACCTGTTAAAGGGAGATGTGCTGCTGGGGCGCCTGGGTGGCTCAGTTGGTTAAGCATCTGCCTTTGGCTCAGGTCATGATCCCAAGGTCCTGAGATCAAGCCCTGCTCCCTGCTCAGCAGGGAGTCCGCTTCTCCCTCTCCTCCTGCCCCTCCCCCTGGTTGTGCTCTCTCTCTTTCAAATAAATAAGTAAATTCTTAAAAAAAAGGAGATGTGCTGTGATCGAGAATGCCATAGCATTTCCTTACCAAATTCCTGAAACTCCCCTGGTACGATCTATAATAATACCATGGCTATAGGAAAGTTACTTTCCTTTCCATTTTGTAGCAATCTGGTTTCCTTTTCTCTCTGACCTCAAGTACTACAGGTACTTGAGAGATACTTGAAACCAAATAAGATCTGTAATAAATAAATAAATATCCCCTCAACTATGATAGCTGATACGTTCTTTTTAAACTATGAGTGTTTTTTAAAAAGATTTAATTTATTTATCTGACAGAGAGAGCGAGAGAGCACAAGCAGGGGGAGCGGCAGGCAGAGGGAGCCTGATGCAGGGCTCGATCCCAGGACCCTGGGATCATGACCTAAGTCAAGGCAGATGCTTAACTGATGGAGCCACCCCTAACTATGAGTGTTTTATAAGCACTCTGAATATACAAAGCTTAAATATGAAAAACAAAACCAATGCAAATCAAAATAAAGAGTTTACAAAGTAAAACCTAAGGAACTGGAATTCTCAAGGGCTTTCTGAGTCAATGAGTGGTAATCAGAAAATCTTTTCTTGTTTCAATGCTCCTGGTTGAAAATCTTCCCTACCTTCACAATTATTGAAACTAAATTTGTCTTTGACTCTGGACATTGTTTTAGAGCCTTGGGGTTTCAATAAATAAACTTCTAACAAATGCTTATTTTCTTCTCATCTATCCTTGTTTTTGTCCTAGAAGCAAAATGAGGAAGGGAAAAAAATCTAATTTAAAACTCCTTAATTAGATTCTTGCTTTAAAAAAAAAAAAAGTATTGTCTTACTCTCCATAATTCTGTCTCTAGTCCTCTTTTCCTTCTCTATTCTGCAGTCCCTCTTAACATCTTACTCATGTGTCTGAGGTTTAGCTACTACTTTTATGGAGAATCCCAAACCTCTAGCTCTAGCTCTAACCTTGCCCCTAAACTCTGACGTCAATTTCCAACTATGCATATCTACATCCACATGAATCTCTCTGTACCTCAAAATCCACAGATCCAAGACTGAACATCACTTGCCCACCTCTCCCTCTTAGTGTGCCCACTATTCCTGCAATTACACTAAAATTTCCTAATTGGCAAGGTAAGCTCAAAACTTATCATCAATCAGTGTTCAGGCACTGAACAAGTGCTACATACCCTGCCTTTTAAATATCACTCATGAATTCTCACCTTTACACATGGGCCCCTGTCTCTGCCTGGAAAGATCTTCTCTACCCTCTGTCTGATTAATGCCTACTTGCTTTTTTAGAAAGGAGTAGTTTGGGGCGCCTGCATGGCTCAGTCATTGAGCGTCTGCCTTCGGCTCAAGTCATATCCCAGCATCCTGGGATAGAGCCCCACATGGGGCTCCCTGCTCGGCGGGAGGCCTGCTTCTCCCTCTCCCACTCCCCTTGCTTGTATTCCTGCTCTCTCTAGCTCTCTCTCTGTCAAATAAATAAATAAAAACTTTAAAAAAAAAAAAAAAAAAGAAAGGAGTAGTTTATCACTGCTTCTAAGAAGTCTTCCCCGAAACTCCTAGTCAGAAGTAGGTATCTCTCTTCTGTTTCCATCCATCCTGTATTTCTTGTTAACACACCACTAATTAAATAAAATTATGATGTAGTTTAATTATCTATCTCCCTTAATAGATTGTAAGGTCCTGGAGTGCAGGGACTGTGTCTTCCATCTCTACATTTCCATTGTCTTGAACGAGCCAGACACACGGTAGGTGTTCAACAAATGCTAGCTGAATTAATGAGTGATGATGTATCACCTATCTCTTCTATTTTTTTAAAAGATTTTTATTTATTTATTTATTTGAGAGAGAGCACAAGCTGGGAAGGGGGGACAGCAGAGAGAGAAGCAAACTCCCTGCCGAGCAGGGAGCCCAACACGGGGCTCCATCCCAGGACCCTGGGATCATGACCTGAGCCGAAGGCAGACGCTTAACTGACTGAGCCACCCAGGCGCCCCTCTCTTATCTCTTCTAATACATCCTATGCATTGACATCAAAATATCTTCCTAAAATAAAAAGTCTGATAATGTTAACTCTCCCATTCAAAATCTTAAATGGCTTCAAAGTTAAAACTCTAAATAGAACATTCAAAACCATCCACCCCAAAGGCTAAATCTATTTTTCCAGAAATAATCTCTGGGGAATGGGGTGCTAGGGGGAGCTAAGACTCAAGATAAAACCGCACTGTAAAGGAGGCAGATGGATAAGATCCAAATTAAGGGCCAGTGAGCTTTTAAACTATGAGTGTTTTTTAAAAACACTCCCTGACAAAGGGAGTATCATAACTGCCATAGGTTGTGGCCTTCGCCATAAGGATACTCCCTATGCCATCATCAGGAATGGGCTCCCAAGGTCTCCACTGCTCAGAATGCTGCCCATTACCCAGTATCTCCCACAAAGCCTTGGCCTAGGACATGCAGATGAGGCAGAAGCATGACAGAAAATACCCAGCAGGTAGCAATGATAAAGAAAAAAAAAAAAAGAAGTCAAAATTCCTTAATAAACCTGAGTGCCTAGCATACTGCGGGCACAGGGAGCCTCAGGTTAAGTTTACGGCATAATAGAGACCAAAGAGGAGAAGGAGTAAAGAAATAATTTTTAAATTAAAATTATGATGAGGTTATTAAGATATATGCATACACAGCAAACCTAACGTGCTCTGGGAAGTCAGAGAAGGTGCTCCTAATGCAGCATACTTGTTGGAAAGAGACCTGAGCAGTACAGAGCCTCCACCAGCCAGCAAGTGCACTAGCAGCTAGCAGTTACTCTCACTATGGCAGGAAGACACCAACTCTAAGAACTCCTTCACCATTCATCTTTTAGGAGCACATATCAAATGAAATTCCCACTTTGTTCTAAATTTGCCATGGCAGACTTCTATCACTGTGTAACAGAGATGTGTCTTTTCTTCCCAGATGAATATTTATAAAACCACCTAGCACAGGACCTGGCACAAAGTAGACACTTGGCAGGTTTTGTTGAATGAAAAAACGAAAGCAGCAGGACATGAATTGGTTTTCAAACACATTGCTTAAATGACATTTATTCCACATAGAAAAAATAATATTTTCAAAACCAAGAAACAAAATTTCTAACAAGGAATTTAGTAAGTCTGAAAATTGAAGTTGGCATCTGATTAGTTAAGCAAATAAAGTAGTAATTTTAGGGACACCTGGGTGGCTCAGTGGTTAAGCGTCTGCCTTAGGTTCAGGTCATGATCCCAGGGTCCTGGGATCGAGCCCCGCATCGGGCTCCGAGCTCCCCGCTCAGCGGGAAGCCTGCTTCTCCCTCTCCCACTCCCCCTGCTTGTGTTCCCTCTCTCACTGTCTCTCTCTCTGTCAAATAAATACATAAAATCTTAAAAAAAAAAAAAATAGTAATTTTATCCTAAACGGCCATAATAAACCTTATTTTTATTTCAGTGCACTCTCAAGCTATCTGGGTTCACACCTAACCCATACCCTTATAGCTTATACTTCTAAAATATATGGTTTACATTTTCTTTAATAAAAGCAGGCAACCAAGTAGCCCTGAAGGTCATCCCTTACCCACTCCCTCCCTGCCCGCCATCTAGATGGTTCCAGCTGAGGATCTTGAGGGAGAGGGAGAGGGTTTTGCTTTCTGAAGGAACTTGTTTCATCCATGTTGGATGTTCTGCTTTTCAGAATGACTGACATTATCAGTGGTCAGACACCCCTCCCATACAACTACAAGAAATTGCACTCATATTTACAATTTATAGCTAAAGGTTTTGATTAATTTTTTTTTTAAGATTTTATTTATTTATTCATGAGAGACAGAGGCAGAGGGAGAAGCAGGCTCCCCGCGGAGCAGGGAGCCCGATGCGGGACTCGATCCCAGGACCCTGGGATCATGACCTGAGCCGAAGGCAGACGCTTAACCGACTGAGCCACCCAGGTGTCCCTGATTAATTATTAATAGCTAAAATACCAATACCAGTAACTCAACGTTTTTCACATCACTATGCTTCCAGAGAAGATAAACACAGTGAAGTCAAGGCTCAAATAAATTAATCATTTATAGCTCCTGAAGACCTCACGGGAATTTAAACAGTAGTAATAAGTAAAGCTACTAAATGATCTGACCAAAATGCAATCCAGGAAATGTCTACTGTATTGTTTCCATTAAACAGAAAATCTACTTCCTTCCTACTCCGCTAAAAAACCTTTGTAGGCATTATAAGCAAACACAGAGGGGGGTGAGTTTCCACAATGAAATAAATGACTTCTTTTATATTAAACATCTACTAGAATAAATCCTAAATATTTCTACTGAGTATTAACTTTACTTTTTTTTTTTAAGATTTTATTTATTTGACAGAGAAACACAGTGAGAGAGGGAACACAAGCAGTGTGGAATGGGAGAGGGAGAAGCAGGCTTCCCACTGAGCAGGGGGCCCGACGCGGGGCTCAATCCCAGGACCCTGGGATCATGACCTGAGCTGAAGACAGATGCTTAACAACTGAGCCACCCAGGCGCCCCTAACTTTACTTTTTTAAAAGAGCTACATTGTGACATATGTGACTTTTATGAAAATATGTTAAAACAATTAGGGGAAAAAAACCCTAGTAATTACTACATTATAATAATGAAAGATAATTCAAAATACTGTAACTTTCAATAATATTATGTTTAGCAGAGCACAGATGCAAAAAAGGACATCAACTTTAAAGTAAGCCTTTTTTGAATAATCTTGGAGCTTTGAAATGTCTTCATTCAGCTGCTTGAAAAATACATATAAAATGTCAAATCTCACTAGACTCTCCTCTTTGAAATGTAATTCTCCAACATAAGTTCTGGTCACATTGAAAACAAACATCTGCCAAAGGGAGAAGCTCCTTTTATTTTTTATTTTATTTTTTTTTAAAGCTTTTATTTATTTATTCATGAGAGACAGAGAGAGAGAGAGAGAGAGAGAGAGAGAGAGGCAGAGGGAGAAGCAGGCTCCCAAGGAGCAGGGAGCCCGATATGGGACTCGATCCCAGGACCCTGGGATCATGACCTGAGCCGAAGGCAGACGCTTAACCATCTGAGCCACCCAGGCGCCCCGAGAAGCTCCTTTTAAATAAAATTCACAGGGAAAAGGTTGATAAATCTGACAACAAAACTGTCTTGTTCAGAAAATATATCCTAAACAAAGTCAAAGGCTAACAACAAACGTGGAAAACATCACCAAATTGTAAGACATTAACATTAAAGGGCTAATTTGCTTGATTTATAGGGCTTACAAAAATCATTAAGAAAAAAAAACCACTTTGGGGCACCTGGGTGACTCAGTTGTTAAGCAGCTGCCTTCCGCTCAGGTCATGATCCCAGGGTCCTGGGATCGAGCCCCGTGTCGGGCTCCCTGCTCAGCGGGAAGCCTGCTTCTCCCTCTCCCTCTGCCTGCCGCTCTGCCTACTTGTGCTCTCTATCTCTGTCAAATAAGTAAATAAAATCTTAAAAAAAAAAAAAAACCACATCAATAAAACAATGGGCAGAGAATATGAATAGACATTTCACAAAAGGAAATACTAAAATAGTAAAAAATTATATGAAAATATGACTATCTCACAATATAAGAATGCAAACTGAAGCAATGGAGATATCTTTCATCTATGAGATAGGGAAAAATTTCTGAAGGAAATTTTAAAGCTTAAGAGTATCGGGCGCCTGGGTGGCTCAGTCGGTTAAGCGACTGCCTTCGGCTCAGGTCATGATCCTGGAGTCCCGGGATTGAGGCCTGCATCGGGCTCCCTGCTCAGCGGGGGGTCTGCTTCTCCCTCTGATCCTCCTCCCTCTCGTGCTCTCTGTCTCTCATTCTCTCTCGCAAATAAATAAATAAAATCTTTAAAAAAAAAAAAAAGAGTATCTAAATGGGGGGCGCCTGGGTGGCTCAGTCGTTGGGCGTGTGCCTTCGGTTGGGGTCATGATCCCAGGGTCCTGGGATCCAGCACCACATCAGGCTCCCTGCTCCGTGGGAAGCCTGCTTCTCCCTCTCCCACTCCCCCTGCTGTGTTCCCTCTCTCACTGTCTCTCTCTCCCTCTGTCAAATAAATAAATAAATAAAATCTTTAAAAAAAAAAAAAAAGAGTATCTAAATGGTATCAATAGGAAACTGGCTGAATAAATTAAAGGCCCATCCCTATGGTGGAAATATTATATAGCCATTAAAAAGAATGCAGTAAGAATTAGATCTGAATTGTTGGTATGGAAAGAGTACCAAGAAAAAATGTTAAGTAATATAGATAGAACAGAATATATAACATCTTTTGGTACTTTTAAAAGATACAGGGGCGCCTACGTGGCTCAGTCATCGGTTGAACGTCAGACTCTTGGTTTAACCTCAGGTCTGATCTTGGGGTCGTGGGATCGGCTCCCTGTCAGGCTCCGTGCTCAAGGCAAAGGCTGCTTGTCCCTCTCCTTCCCTCTCTGCCCCTCCCCACTCACACGCACATTCTGTTTCTCTAAAATAAATGAATAAAGGGAGGCTGGGTGGCTCAGTCGGTTAAGCGTCTGCCTTCGGCTCAGGTCATGGTCCCAGGGTCCTGGGATCGAGTCCCGCATTGGGCTCCCTGCTCCGCCAGGAAGCCTGCTTCTCCCTCTCCCACTCTCCCTGCTTATGTCCCCTCTCTTGCTCTCTTGCAAAAATAAATAAATAAAATCTTTAAAAAAACAAAATGAATAAAATCTTTGAAAAAATTTTTTTAAAATAGAAGATATATATGTGCTAATAAACACATAAAAATACATTGGAAAGGCCAAAAGAAGTCACTGTATTTTTATGTCTATATTAGCACATATATAGCTACTTTAGTACAGAAGCACCAGGCTGAGAAAGACAGAGGTTTAAAATTTTTCCTTTTAAATCTTTCAATATTTTTTGAATTCCTATTATGCTATATTTCTTCAATATTTCTGAAATGTCAACAGGAGTTACCTGAAGGAACAAATTATGCATAATTTGAATTTGCTACCTCATACTGCTCTGCATTTTTAAGTTATATTAAGTTATATATTAATTTATAACTTAATATTATATTAATATTAATATATTAATATTAATATATTAATTAATTAATATTAATAGATATATAATATATTAATTGTATATTAATATAATAAATAATATATTAATTAATATTAATATAATATTAATATTAATATATTAATATTATATTAAGTTATAGATTAATAATATAATATTAAGTTATATATTATTTTTTTAAGTTATAAAACCTACTCTAAGATACAGTGTTTCAAACTGCAGCTTATAACCCAGCTTAATGGATTATGAAATCAGTTTAGTGAGTTGCAACCAGCATTTCTCATCCATCAGGGGAAATCACCTCAATTGGGACTAGAGGAGAAAATAATTGAAAACACCATGTACCTCAAAGGTTATAAGTAAGATAGAGCCAAAGCAAGAGTGGATCAGTCAAAAAGAGCTTGAAAACCACTGCTCTTGGATATTATATGTTAATACTACTGAGTCAGGAAAAATCTTAATGACCTTATCATTTCCATTCCAAAGCCAAGAACCATCTTATATTAAACTGTTTTTATATGCCAATTCTTAGTATGACCAACTTGAAAAAAATACTAATAGTTGAAATGGTAATGAAGAAAAAATATAATTTCTGAAAAATCTAAAGAGATGTATTAATAAGATACCTATACAATGTACATGAAGACTTGAATGAATTTTTTTTAATGAGTGAATTTTTAAAAAATGAATCTACATACATTTATTGGGAACAGCCCTACATTTTAAATTATAAACATTAATAATCTCTGGAATTGAGGGCGCCTGGGTGGCTCAGTTGGTTAAGCGACTGCCTTCGGCTCAGGTCATGATCCCAGGGTCCTGGGATCGAGTCCCACATCGGGCTCCCGGCTCAGTGGGGAGCCTGCTTCTCCCTCTGACCCTCTCCTCTCTCATGCTGTTTCTCTCTCGCTCGTTCTCCAATAAATAAATAAATAAAATCTTTAAAAAAAAATAATCTCTGGAATTGATAAGATCAAAATTAAATAAGTTTGGTTAAGATTGTTTATCTATTAAGAAATCACCAAAATAACTGACTTTTTAAAAATGCTAGGCTATCTGAGAATTTCAGAATATTGACAGAAGATCACATAACTTGAATATATATACAAAAGATATTCATGAAGGCATGTATTTTAGGTTCTTTTTGGTGTCAAAGGATGTGTTTATTCTGGTTACAAACACAATCTATTGCCCAATCACCTGTTTGATGAGGGTAGATAAACAACTAAAAAATGATTAGCCAGGATTAGGAACATAGTTTAGTCACCATAAATTAAGTAAAACTGAAGAACTACAGGAGAATGAAATCAAAAGACTTTTTTTCACTAACATGGCAACTAAACCCTATACATTATGCAGTCAGTGCATCCATAGAAAACTTGGTTTTTTTTAATTTGACAAACTTTAATTTCATGTATCTTTACTCCTTCCATCTTTTTCTCCCTTTCAGCCATGCCCCATCCTCCACTAACCCTTGCTGGCTTTTTGCTTCCTTTGTTCTCTTCCATTCATGAAGGGATTTACCATTAATGATCTCTCACTCTTCTAAATCCCTATGGCAATTATATTATACCACTCATTTTGAATTTAACATATGATGACTTATATTATCTACCTTTTTATACATATTCTAATACTTCTATATATAGTTATATACTTATGTTAACTCTTTGTTAAACTATATGGTTATTCCATACGATGAATATAGTAAACACCAATAAATCCTTTTAGTTATATTTTTAAGTTCTCATATAACCTAGAAGTCAAAAGTTGTTCAGGTTATGGGTTCCATGACTAAATAGATTCTGGTAATCCACATACATCCCAGGAGTGTGGGACCATAGGCCAAAACCAATTTTGGAAGCAGTGAGTCCAATAAGTCTTTAAAAAAGAGATAGGTAGAATACTACTCAGCCATGAAAAAAGTGAAATCTTGCTATTTGCAATGACGTGGATGGAACTAGCAGTATTATGCTAAGCGAAATAAGTCAGTCAGAGAAAAACAATTATCATATGATCTCAGTCATATGTGGAATTTAAGAAACAAAACAGAGGACCATAGGGGAAGAGAGGAAAAAATAAAACAAGATAAAATCAGAGAGGGTGACAAACCATAAGAGACTCTAATGATAGGAAACAAACTGAGGGTTGCTAGAGGGGAGGGGGTTGGGGGGATGGGATTACAGGGTGCTGGACATTAAGGAGGGCATATGATGTAATGAGCACTGGGTATTACATAAGACTGATGAATAACTGACTTGTACCCCTGAAAGTAATAATACATTATATGTCAATTAGTGGAATTTAAATTTTTTAAAAGGTTGGGGAGAGACAGGGAGGGAAGATATTACTGGACATGAACAATGGCAATAAGGATAGAAAGGAAGTCAATAAAAAGAGGGCTGGGCAGAATTAATATGATATGTTAAGGGTGAATGATCCAGGATGGTACGAACCACTGAATAGATAGTGGTGCGATTTTGGGGCGCCTGGGTGGCTCAGTCGTTAAGCATCTGCCTTCGGCTCAGGTCATGATCCCACGGTCCTGGGATCGAGCCCCGCATCAGGCTCCCTGCTTGGCAGGAAGCCTGCTTCTCCCTCTCTCACTCCACCTGCTTGTGTTCCTGCTCTCACTATCTCTCTCTCTCTGTCAAATAAATAAATAAAATCTTTAAAAAAAAAAAAATGGTGTGATTTCTTTGATTTTTTTTTTAAGATTTTTATTTATTTATTTGACAGAAAGAGAGCATGCACAAGCAAGGGGAGCCAAAAAGGAAGAAGCAGACTCCCTGCTGAGCAGGGAGCCCGATGTGGGCTCAATCCCAGGACCTGAGCGGAAGGCAGATGCTTAACCTACTAAGCTACCCAGACGCCCCGACAGTTGTAAAATTTAGAGACAAGGAAAAGCATTAAGCTTTGAGGTTGGGAGAAATGTTGATTTTACTATCAAACATGATTGAGTTTGAGATGTTCGTGGGGCACCTTGATAGCAGTCTTGGATATGTGGATCTGGAACTCGGGAGAGAGTGTGCAATTGGAGACAAAAAACTGAGGTGTCATCAGCACAGGGATAAGATGGCCCCAGAAGTGTTTTGCATGCAAAGGTGAGAAGGGCAATTAGTAGAGAGCACTTTTGGGAAATAAAAACTTTTTTTTTAAGGATTTTATTTATTTGGGGACGCCTGGGTGGCTCAGTCGGTTAAGCGGCTGCCTTCGGCTCAGGTCATGATCCTGGGGTCCTGGGATCGAGTCCCACATCGGGCTCCTTGCTCAGCAGGGAGCCTGCTTCTCCCTCTGCCTGCCTCTCCCCCCTGCTTGTGTTCTATTTCTCTCTCTGACAAATAAATAAAATCTTCAAAAAAAAAAAAAAGGATTTTATTTATTTGACAGAGAAAGAGAGAGCATGAGCAGGGAGAGGGGCAGAGGGAGAGGGAGAAGTAGGCTCCATGCTCAACAGGGACTCGATCGCAGGACCCTGGGATCATGACGTGAGCCAAAGGCAGACGCTTAACCGACTGAGCCACCCAGGCGCCCTGAAATAAAAACATTTAAGAGTCTGAAAAAGAAACATTTAAGAGAAAGAGGATGACACAAAGACTCAGAATGTGTACTCAGAGGGAAAGCATTCTTCTCCCAGGAGAGAGGATATTGGTATAAAAACCAGAGGGCTTCCCTCCTCTCAGAAGGGAGAATAGATGATTTCAAGTGTTGAGAGAAGTGTCTATTAGATTTGTCAACATCTATTGGAGGTCTTTAGGAAGCTTAGAAAGAACAGTTTTCTCCACTGACACTTCCAAAGGAAAAGTATCACAGCTGTCTTGTTCACTGTTATTTACTGCATGGAGAACAAGGCTGGTTATTTGGTGGGCACGCAATAATTTTTTTTTTTTTAACTAAACTGAAAGTGGAAACAAAGTCAGATTGCAACAAATGCTAGGCTGCCCTTAATAGTTAGTGGTGAGGAGAAACTGACAGGCTATGAACGGGGGCACTAAGGCCTCAGAGAGGTGGTTTTATACTGTTTTGCTTTCTGTGATAGGAGAGTCTTCAATATTTTTTAAATATGGAGAGAGAAGAATCCACAGGGCAGGAAGAAAAAGTAAACATCTGCCCAGACTTCATATAAGACCCTTCCCAGAATTATTTGCTAACTTTGGCCCAAATGAATATCTAATTGGTTAAAGATCTGAAATTTTGTTTTAATGAGTAGGAAAAAAAACAAAGCAAGCAACTAGGATTATGATCCAGAACAGAACAGCCTCCTTATAAGCGAGCAAGTATGGCAAAATCAGCTACTGAACCACTACAGGTCTTTCCCCAGCTTCCTCCCTTCCTTTACTTCTAACTCACAAATTCTTTAAAGGGTCCCTATAGCAGGGGCAACAAGACCTCGTGGGAGTCAGAGTTTGGTACAGGTGCAGTGGTAAGAAGGGGGAACTTAGGGAATAGGGAAGGAAGAAGGAGCTGAAAGAACCTTCAGGAAGGCTATTCTTAAATCAGGAACTACCAACATAGTTTCAGTTGTCAATTTAGTGATATGGTAAGATCCACATCGTTTTAAAAAAGAAGAAGGAGGAGGAGAAGAAGAGGAAAAGAAAAAAAAAAAAAGAAAAAGAAAGAAAAACTATGATCTCACATAAAACTTCCATGGTTCAGAACACCTCAAATCTAAATCTATGGCATCTATTAAATGTGAGCATTTTGGGGGGTGCCTGGGTGGCTCAGTCGTTAAGCATCTGCCTTCAGCTCAGGTCATGATCCCAGGGTTCTGGGATCGAACCCCGCATCGGGCTCCCTGCTTGGCAGGAAGCCTGCTTCTCCCTCTCCCACTCCCCCTGCTTGTGTTCCCTCTCTCGCTGTGTCTCTCTCTGTCAAATAAATTTAAAAAAAAGTGAGCGTTCTTTAAAAGATCTGATCAAACAAAAAAATGGTCAGCAGTTTCTCTTATCCTAAACCTATTTCTGAAAACATCAACACTAGAGTTCCTTGACCTGATTCTCCAGCTTTCTCACTGGCTGGCCTCTGGCTTGTATTCTACCTTAAGCCACACCAACCCACTTTCAGGCTGCCCAATACCCCATGCTGCCTCAAACCACAGCTGGTTCACTGCCACAAAGGCCTTGACCCCAACCTGCAAATACTGAGACACTCACCTTCAAGATCCAGCTCCACATCCTGGCCTTTTCTTGATAGCCCCTTTTTACCTTTCTCTGCCCACCATCCGCCCTCACTCAAAATATAATTGACCACTTCTCCACTGGTACCCTACTGTACCCACTTACTTTTATCATACCCACCTTTAAGATCTGACTATTCTGGTTGTTTGATTGCCTACCTGGAAAGACTGCCACCTTTCTTGTTCATCTCATTCCCCAGAGCCTAGAACAGAACCTGACACATGTAAATTCTAAGCAAAGTGAAATATAAAAGATTGTGGCCAACAATTTTGGAAATACAAAATTCAATGCTCTCCACCAAAGCAATACTCTACCTAGATGTCTACAGCTTTGCCAACCATCTACAACACCATTAGAGCGACTGAACCCCAGAAATAAGCAATCACAAACAAAACCATTTCCAAATAGAGATAAATGTACTGTTTTTGCCCAGATTATGAAGGATACAAGTTAAAACATAACTTGTCTTAGTCTTCCCAGATGTAAACATGATTAAAACTCTAATTCTACATTTAGGAATGTGTTTCGATTACACTACTACATTTCCAACAGCCTTAATTTTACAGATTTTGTATAATCACAAAAATAGTTGTGCATCTCTAAAGAGAGTGATGAAATCCATATTATAAATCTGTATCATAAATCTTTCATCCACTTACCATGAGTCATTTTTGCTTAACTGGTATTATCATTTGTTAATTACCTAGGCACACAGAAAGTTGTGGGTTTTTTTAAGATTTTATTTATTTGACAGAGAGAGAGAGAGAGAGAGAGCACAAGTAGGCAGACCTGCAGGCAGAGGGAGAGGGAAAATCAGGCTCCCCGATGAGCAGAGAGCCCTGGAATCATGACCTGAGCTGAAGGCAGAAGGCAGAAGCTTAACCGACTGAGCCACCCAGGCACCCCAAAAGTTTTAAACATTTTAAACATTTTTAAATTATAGAAGTAATATTGCCCAAATGCAATACCAGAATCCGAAAACATAGAAAAGCACAAAGAAGAAAACATAGGTCACCTGCAATCCTACTAGACATCTTTAAGTACTTTTTATGTACTCCTAAGCTTTCTCCTACGCACATACACGTGTGATACAATAATAATCACCATGACCACGAAAAAGCTGATGCTTTATATGATCTTATAACAGGATAATACAGGCATCCTGCTAAGCAATTCTGCCATGTTATTTCATTTAATCTTTAAAACAACCCAATGAGATAGGTGCTATTTTTAATCCCTCTTTTACAGTGGAAAAACTGAAGAAGCTGAGAGGTTAAGTAACTTGCACAAAGCGAATGGCAGAACGAGGATTAAGATAAATCTTTTGGGGGTGCCTGGGTGGCTCTGTCATTAAGCGTCTGCCTTCGGCTTAGGTCATGGTCCTGGGATCGAGCCCTGCGTTGAGCTCCCTGCTCAGTGGGAAGCCTGCTTCTCCCTCTCCCACTCCCCCTGCTGGTTTTCCCTCCCTCACTGTGTCTCTGTCAAATAAATAAATAAAATCTTTAAAAAAAAAAAAGATAAATCTTTTGATGCCTAAATTCCAGATCCTATTTATCTATGTATGTGTTTACATACACACACACAAAATATCTTCAAATATTTACACAAAAATATGGGAACACACTAACCACATGGTTTTGTAACCAATCTCCTTTCACTTAACATACTGGAAAAACTTTTCTGCCCATAAATGTCTATCTATATCAGCATTTCAATGGCTGCATACTATCCCACTGTCTGGGAATGAAACAGACTGCTTTAACCAGTACATTTCTGTTACTCTGATATTACATATGCTTCTTAATATTAAAAACAATGTTGTAATGAATAGCTTTTGTCTATCAACTCCTTAAGAGAAAAATAACCGAAATAGGAAAGCCCTTTTTAAGGCTTTTGGTGGTTATTCAGTTCTTAGCCACATTTCAAGGGCTCCAAAGATGTGTGACTAGTGGCCACATACTGGACAGCACAGATATTTCCCTAACTGCAGAGAGTTCTACTGGACAGCACTGGCCTACACTGTACTAGATGGTGCAGATCACAGCTGAATTCTTGAATAGGGCACAGCCTCCCCATTTAGCCTGAAGCTGGCAGGGGTAGGAAACTCCACTATATTCACTTACTACTAAGGACCCCCCCCCTCCACCATGACGTCTACTCTGACCCCACAGCTGCAGCACACAGGATATACACTGGAGAGTCAGCTCCCTCCTGCAGCTTCACCCAGGGTAGGATACAGATTTTACCTACTGACAACACTGGTCCCATTTTTGTCTCCAGCCCTAGCTCCCAGCCTGCATGTGCTACTAAGTTTACATGGAGAGGCAGGCTTTCTGATCGACCTCCTTAGCCAATTTCTCCTGAATGGGCTGGCTGGCAACTGGCAGGCTGACGTATACCCTCACCCTGCCCTTACCTTTACTGTTTCCTACCACAGCTCTTCAAAAGGATGACAGTGGGAATGAGACTCTCCATTAGTTTTCCAAAGGTGATATAAATTTTTTTGCATTCTACCATTTGGGTTGTTTCAAAAGGAAATTGGTAAGAGGGTGAAAATAAAAAATAATCACCACCATGGACTTAGAAGTTAAAGCTTTTAAAGTTTATAGATATTAAAACAGTTTTAGATAGATATTAAAACAGCTTTAGATAACAACTTGATACCTCAACTATCTCTCTTTACCTTTCCATTTAGAATCCTCTTAAGAAATAAGTACCTAGTGATGTAATGAGCACGGGGTATTAAATAAGACTGATGAATCACTGAACTCTACCTCTGAAATTAATACTATACTATATGTTAATTAATTCAATTTACATTTTAAAAGTGTTTTTAAAAAACAAAATAAAAAAATAAAAGAAATAAGTACCTAGAAAAGGTTTGCCTTGGTAAAGTGTCAGAATACATTAAGCAAGAAATAGTAGATTATCCCAAATTTACTACATAAATAGCAACTAGACTTTACATGGGATCTTTATTCATGGCAATGCAATTTCTTTGAGGTAGAAAAGAAGGAGGTATTTTCCAATTTTTTACATAAGAAAATAAATACCAGCCCACATGTAATTACAGAATGAAAGAGCAAAGACTAAAAAACAAGAATTGAAATTCCCAGTTCTTGGGCGCCTGGGTGGCTCAGTTGGTTAAGCGACTGCTTTCGGCTCAGGTCATGATCCTGGAGTCCCTGGATCGAGTCCCGCATCGGGCTCCCTGCTCGGCAGGGAGCCTGCTTCTCCCTCTGACCCTCCCCCCTCTCATGTGCTCTCTCTCTCTCATTCTCTCTGTCTCAAATAAATAAATAAAATCTTAAAAAAAAAAAAAAGAAATTCCCAGTTCTCGTTCACAATCATGCTAGAAAGCCTTTTTTAAAGAGTTTATTTTTATTTATTTATTTGAGAGGGAGAGAGAGCATGAGTGGGGGGTCAGGGGAAGCAGACTCCCCACTGACCAGGAAGCCAGCCACTGGGGCTCAATCCCAGAATCCCAGGATGATGACCCGAGCAGAAGGCAGATGTTTAACCGACTAAGGCACCCAGACACCCCATAGAAAGCCTTTTTTAAGAAGCTATATTATTCTCTAAATTTTTACATACCATCAAAATATATATAGGAGAGTAGAATCTGACCAAAAACAGTATTCAAGATAAAACTTCCAGTGGACAAATCATCTGTTTGCTAGGGATATATATCTATATATCATTATGGGTTACTATTTTTCCAAACAGACAAATAGGATTTTGACTTTAGGAATTCATCATCACAAAAAAAAAAAAAAATTTACAGTAGCAATTCTAATTTCATTCTCAAACTCCCTCTAATTCAGACAACAGAATATGTACAGAATTGAAAATATTATGCCATAAGAGCCGGTAGATCACATCTAACAATGCAAAGTACATGACACCATTTGAGAAGAAAGGCTGCCTGTGACTAGAAAAAGCAAATACAAGAGAAAAACATTAATTTCTAAGCAAACAAAATTAAAATTAGTCTTAAAGCCAACTCAAACAAAAACAAAAAGCTTTCACTTCATGCTTTGTCGAAATGCCAAGACGGTCTTGTGAGAGAAGATCTGTTCTGGTTCATCAGGAACGCACCTGCGAGTCATTTTTACTTCTTGGTAAATCTGGGCGAATCTCTGAAAGACCATGTTCTATCACTGCCCGACATGGCTGAGTTGTACGGGACCAGGAGCCAACCACCCAGAAACAACTCTGAACAGAAACCTGGGTCATCATCAGTCAGAAGACAGAGGAGGAGATCTAAATGGAAATATAATACACCCCTAAAAACACAAGAGGAATCCAAGCCACAACGCCGGAGGCTTTATTTCCCCATTAGATTCAAGCACTGTGCCTAAAGAAACAACAAAAAAAGGGGCAAGCCACAACAATCTAATCTTATCCCGTCTATAATAAGAGAGCCTCACAGATTATTGATGAATATTAGTGATATCCATTATAAACTATAAAGTTCTCAAAAACAAGAAAGACAATGTAACAAGAAAGACAAAGCTAAAATCCTACACTAATTACACCTGAAAGAGAAAAAATGATACCTACTATGTATTTCATAGGAATGTACTGTGATACATAATTTCAGTGCCTACATATTTATATGTTAATAAAGGATAAACACTGAGTGCCAGCTCTTTTCTGTAGAGAAGAATTAACAAAGTAATGAATTGTGCTTATTTATTAATTACACCTTCTACATCCAAGGCTAATTACTTTTTTTAAGAAAGGGCCTGTCTCAACAAAAATCCTATTTTTGAAACATGACTTGGATTTCAAAGGGTGTTTGAATTAGACAAGTCTGAAATTTTATAACAGGCTCAACAAATACATGTACTACAGCTTTAACAGAGCTGTTTACTTATTTAAAACTGGGAATGTCCTAAGTGCTTTAGTCACCCTTTCAAAAAAATATTTTGATATGATTAAGGAAGAAAGAACAAGAAAATCACTGAAAGACAACAATCTGACACTTGTAAGGAAAGGGGAAAAAATGAGGTCTATCTTGATAGAGAATTTATAGGTTAACTATATACATATGATGTATATTACATAGAACATATGAAGGACAGGTAGTTTTTGGTACTAGCCGGTAAAAGTAGCTACTTTTTGGAATTAAAATAAAAACTAAAAAAAGGAGCGCCTGGGTGGCTCAGTCGTTAAGCGTCTGCCTTCGGCTCAGGTCATGGTCCCAGGGTCCTGGGATCGAGCCCCCATCAGGTTCCCTGCTCAGCGGGAAGCCTGCTTCTCCCTCTCCCACTCCCCCTGCTTGTGTTCCCTCTCTGGCTGTCTTTCTCTCTGTCAAAAAAATAAAATCTTAAAAAAAAAAAAAAAACTAAAAAAACTAAATAATAGAACAGTATATGTTAACTAACTGGAATTTAAATAAATAAGTAAATAAATACAGCTACTTTTTTTTTAAGCTGCAGTTGTAGAAATTTACAATGCTCTAAGACAATGTCTTCCCAACTGATATTATTATGTAAGATATTAATAGCTATGCTGTCTCTTTCCTCCCCACCAAAAGTTCTGGGCTCAAGTAAGTTTGGAAATGCTGAGTCAAACAAGTTTCTTGACTATGTTTCAGAGACCTTAAAGACTACAGTGTGCTATGGACTTCCAAGAGGGGATCAAGCAGCATTTTCTAAATATATTTGACCATGGGATCCTCCCCCTTCCAAAGCAGAGCTTCTAGTAATAATACCAGGGACTAGTATTCTGTGGAACGTATTTTGGGAAAGAAATAACTACTCTCAAGACAGCCTATATGTTCTACATTGAATAAAAACACAAATTTACTAGATAAGCTGTACAACAAACATTAAATAATGTTTGATTTCTGGAAATAGCAGGTCTATATGGAACCATACTGCTCACATCTATGGACAGTTCCTCTTCTAACAGATTTCACAAAGAAGACAGGGCCTTTGTTTCATTAGCTCTCATTCACCCCTCCCCCTATTCCTGTCCTTGCGGTCCTTGCTGTCCAGGTTTCCTTGGCAAGGTCGAAGAAGTGAGAATGCTGAAACATAAAAGGATCTAGATAACTGAACAGGACCGTGGGGAAGCAACATAAACCAGGTGTTTATCCAAAGTGGCTGGAAACAGTGTCAGTGAAGGAGTAGGTTAGTTAACGATAGAGACCCTATTAATGCTAATTGAGCAGTATATAGTTTCATGTCAGAAAGGCATGCATGAAGCTCACAACAGTAAGCAGTCAAGCAGATCTAGAAGATGGCAAGGAAAGTGTAAACAGTTGAGAGACACTGCTCATGACTACAAAGAGGGCCAGCCAGTTAAAAAGCAACGTACTAGGGGCACATGGGTGGCTCAGTTGTTAAGTGTCTGCCTTCAGCTTAGGTCATGATCCCAGGGTCCTGGGATTGAGCCCTGAGTCCGGCTCCCTGCTCAGCGGAAAGCCTGCTTCTCTCTCTCCCACTCCCCCTGCTTGTGTTCCCTCTCTCGCTGTCTCTCTGTCAAATAAACAAAAATTTTTAAAAATTAAAAAAAAAAAAAGGCAATGTACCAATCATAGTACCCAGCATGAGACTGCCTCCTAGTGCTTTATTCTACCCGGCAAAATCCCTCTGAATGAGGCCCAAAACACACATACCTTGTATTGAAACCTGCTCTAAAGAATATTTATTTGACTTCATACATATTTTCACGAAACATGTTGTGTAATTTTTCTAAGCACAAAATAACAATGTTGAAATAAAGTTTCCTTTGATTTTAAAATTCTTACTTTAATATTTCACTGAGAATTATAATCACACTGAATATTCTTTTTTACTGAGCTAAAATTCCTATAATATAAACTTTACCATTTTAAAGTTTATTTAAATGTACTGGATGTTCAGTGACTTCCAGGACATTCATAATGTTGCACAACCAGCACCATTATTTAATTCCGGAAAATTTTCATCATCCCAAAAAGAAACCCCATACCCATTGAACAACTACTCCTCACTCCTTGCTCATCCCAGCCCCTGGCAACCATTAATCTGCTGTCTCCACAGATTCACCTATTCTGATCATTTCAAATAAATGAAATCATACAATATGTGGCTTTGTGTACCTGGCTTCTTTCACTTAATATTATTAAGGTTCATCCATATCGTAGCAAGTATCAGTACTTCACTCCTTCTTATGGCTGAATAATATTCTATTGTATGGATATACCACATTTGGTTATCCACTTATCAGCTGATAGACATCTGGGTTGTTTCCCTTTTTTGGCTATTACGAATAGTGCTACTATAAACATTTGTGCACCTGTTTTCAGTTCTCTTGGGTATTTACCTAGGAGCAGAGTTGCTGGGTCAGATGGCAGTTCTATGTCTAACTTATTGAAGAACCACAAAAATATCTTTCACAGCATCTACCTTATTTTACATTTCCACCAGCAATGTATGAGGATTCAAATTCTCCACATCATCATCAATAGTTCATATTTTCCTTTTATTATTTTTATTATTGCCATTCCAGTGGATGAGAAGTGGTATCTCACTGTGGGTTTTAAGTTCCTTAATAACTAATGATGTTGAAAATCTATTCATGTGCTTATTGGCTATCTGAATACCTTCCTGGGAGAAATGTCGATTCAAGTCCTTTGTCCATTTTTAAATTAGATCGTCTTTTTTGGTGAATATTCATTTTTAAATCTATTAAACAACTATCTTTTCTTTAATTCTTCATGTCTAGGGGCGCCTGGGTGGCTCAGTCGTTAAGCGTCTGCCTTCGGCTCAGGTCATGATCCCAGGGTCCTGGGATGGAGCCCCGCATCGGGCTCCCTGTTCAGCGGGGAGTCTGCTTCTCCCTCTCCCTCTGCCCCTCCCACCTGCTTGTGCTCTCTCTCTCTCAAATAAATAAAGTACTTAAAAAAAAATAAAGTACTTAATTAATTATAAGTCTCATGAGTATTGAAAATCTTCACAATGATGCTACCATTCATTTCATGTGTTCAGTTCCTTGGCAAAAACTTTATTTAAATGATCTAATCAAATCTCTGAACTCTGAAATGTCATGTAGTTTGCGTTTCATAGCACTTTTTTTTTTTTTCTTTTTCCGTTCAGGAAGGATTTTATTGTTGCTCCAAGTTTAGGAATTTTCACTGACAGAAAATCAACACTTTCAGAAAACTTCCCGCATGGCCCTGCTGAGCTTCTGAATCTTGGTTTTCGCAGACATATCAGTGTATCTCTCTCCAATACAGACAATCATTCCACCCATGATTGAGGGGTCAGTCTTAACTTCCAATTTCAAGACTTGGCCTTTACTTAGGAAGCTCTTCAGGACCGTTTTTAATTCAGTAAGAGTGGCTTCATCTAAAGGAGATGCAGTGATCACTGTGCACGGTACTTCTCCACAGTGGATGCTCATCATGGTCGAAAAGGCAGAAATGACTCCAGGGGTATTGTCCAAGCGACCATTCTCAGCAAGCAAATTGATCAGGTTGAATGTGAGAGGAAAGGACCTCTCTTTTGCGCTCATGTCATTTAAGCTTTTCACTTTCATGGAACGCTTTATATAGGGATTCATAATAGAAGCAGCCATTTTGGGTTCCTTCAAGATTTGTGCTACTCTCAACAATTCTTTCTCTACTTGTTCCAGTTTATTCTGTTTAGATGCAGCAGAATAAAGAGCAGTGGCATAGCGACTTTCAATACCATATACCTGAACAGGCGGCCGCATGAACTTGGAAAATGGCCTGACAACAGTCATACTAAAGCATCGCACCTAAGTTGCGAGGTGTCATGACATGCAAAGCATAGTGTTGATACGTAGTATAAAGAGCACGAATTTTCCTTCCAACTCCATCTTCTACGTGACTGTGTGGGTTAGAATCTCAGCTCTACCTACCCCTTACTGGCTGAGCTGCCGGGATAGCCCGGACACTGCTGGGACGGCCATCTTCTCCCTTTTCATAGCACTTTTATAAGATTAAGTAATAGACTAAAAACAATGGAACATCTTTCTAAGAATAATCTTAAAGTATTTTTGGATTGTAAATATTTTTATGTTAGTATCCTAAAATAGTTGGCACTACTCAATGACACTCTTCATGAACAAAAGCATATTACATTTATTTAAAAAGCATACATTTTCTCTATGGAAGGAAGTGTAACAATGCCAATTGTGTTTTAAATCCATGGGGACCATTAAAAGGAGTTGCATAAATAATACTGTGACTTTTCTGAGCTTTGGGGTGGGCAGATTATGAAAAAAAGATAAGGCAATTAATTTACAGATATAAAACATTTCTTTCATTCCACATCTAACACTCAACTTTTAAGAACTTTTTTTAAAATAAAGAATGCTCAAGTATAAGGAAATCATAGATATAGCAACATATGTATCATTTTTATCAGAGTATTTAACATGATTTATACCATAGAATTAATAAGTACTCTCTGTATAAAAAAAAAATCAAGCCATAAAATTCATACTTTATCTATTTATAAAAAGTACCCATCACTGGACCACCTATTAGTTCAACCATTTTATCAAACTTCGGGGCACCTGGCTGGCTCAATCAGAAGAACATGCAACTCTTGATCTTGGGGTCATGAGTTTGAACCCCACATTGGGTGTAGAGATTAATTAAATAAATTAAATTAAGAACAAAGTGCCAGAGCACCTGGGTGGCTCAGCTGTTAAGCGTCTGCCTTCGGCTCAGGTCATGATCCCAGGGTCCTGGGATCGAGCCCCGTATCGGGCTCCCTGCTGGCAGGAAGCCTGCTTCTCCCTCTCCTACTCCCCCCCTGCTTGTTGTGTTCCTGCTCTGGCTCTCTCTCTCTCTCTGTCAAGTAAATAAATAAAATCTTTAAAAAAACAAAAACAAAGTGCCAATCCAAATATTTTATCAAACTTTAATTTAAAAAGCATGACAGGAGCGCCTGGGTGGCTCACTCAGTTGAGTGTCTGCCTTTGGCTCAGGTCATGATCCCAGTGTCCTGGGATCGAGCCCTCAGCGGGGAGCCTGCTCCTCCCTTTCCTCCCTGCTTGTGCTCTCTCTTGCTATCCTCTGTCTCTCTCTCTAATAAATAAATAAAATCTTTTTTTAAAAAAAAGCATGACAAAGAAGAATATCTAATGAATGACAAGGGAACAACGTATACTATATAATCCCACATAATGCTGGTACTGAGGATTTAGGAACCATACTCTAAAAACCACTACCTTAGATTATGGCAAAGAGTCTTTCTATAGAAAGATTCATTTAAAGAAGTATTAAAAAAATCTTCCAAGATCGTTAGTCATGCCTAGGGTGGTTGCAGACTTTGATAGACTCAAGTTAAACAGGAAACAGGAGCTCAAGGGTATCGTCCACAAGGGCTGTGTATATAACAAAATGTCACTTTTAATCTCTTGGTCAAATAAAGCAATCAGTCAATCAGTCAATAAGAACTCAGAGCTCTGGACATTATTAAACACTTCAGCTAACATTAAGAATAGCACTCTGGAGGTGCGCCTGGGTGGCTCAGTCAGTTAAGTGTCTGCCTTCGGCTCAGGTCATGGTCCCAGGGTCCTGGGATCGAGACCCGCATCGGGCTCCCTGCTCAGCAGGAAGCCTGCTTCTCCCTCTCCCACTCCCCACCGCTTGTGTTCCCTCTCTTGCTGTGTCTCTCTCTGTCAAATAAATAAATAAAATCTTAAAAAAAAAAAAAAAAAGAATAGCACTCTGGAAATCTCCTGTGGTAGAAAAATAAATCTCCTGTTTTCAAGACTTTCATTTTTTTGTTTCCTACTGTTAAACACATGTTAAATGGAGAATCCAAAAAGACAAAAAAGAAGATTCCCAGGTGCCAGGAACAAAGAGAAAAATCGAATCAGAGCCAAAAGAATAAGCTGATGTATAAAGCCCATGGAGATTTGCGACCTGGATACAGGCCCTAAGAGCTGAGATTCTAAATCCCAACTGGAAAATGGAAGACGACATCTTCAGTATTTAAGACTGGGGTACTGGGACAAGCCCCTCCACAGAACCCTGAGCCCAGGAGGTGCTACAGTGAGAAATCAGTGAAAAAGGGACCACAAACTCTATCCTCTGGCTGGAGAAGCAGTAAAGAAGTTTGCTGTATATCCTGGTCCTTGCGTTGTGCAGTATGCAGAACACGTCAAAGGCAAAGGGAAAACCTTAAAATCAGAGAGAAAACGAATTACCCAGAAAGGCAAGACCATTACGCTGACGCAGACATGACATCAGCAGGAATCAAGGCCAGGGGACCATGGAGAAATCCTCAAAGTGCTGAAAAAAACTGATATTTAATTCTATATCTACCTAAATGATATTTCAAAAGTGAGGGCAAGACAGACATTTTCAGCCAAAGACTAAAAACACTGGTTAAACAAGTCCTTGCTGAAAGAACCACTAAAAATATACCCCAATAAGGAGTGTATGCAAAAAGGAATCATAATATAATAATAATAATAAGTAAATCTAAATAAGTCCTGACTATAAAGAAACCTAAAATATACAAAGTTGGGGGTGGGGAGAGGGGAGATTAAGTAAAACCAAGGTAGAACAAAAATAATAGAAGTAACAGGAGGGAGAGAGCGGAGTTAAAGAGATTTGAAGTCCTACCACTTGGAGGAAATGGGGTAAATTTGAGAATTTAATTCAAATATGCATGTAAAAATATTAGAATAATTGCTAAATTAGAAAAAAATGTGATTTTCAAACCAGAAGTTTAGAAAAAAGGGAAATAAAGGAAACTCAACCAATACTTTAGGAGCCAGAAAAGAAGGGGGAAAAAAAAAATCAAAGCATGAGACATAGAAAACACAAAAATTAGAAATAAAGCAAAATACATGAATAACACATTAATGTAAACTCTCCAAACTTAAAAAGGATGCTTAGATTAGAAAGGAAAGGATATTAAATTTAACAGAAAAAATTAAAATTAATTCCACAAAAATAAATTTCAATTAGAAGAATGCTAGCGTTTCTCTTGAATAAAGAGCTAAAATAATAAGCAGAATGGTTTTTAACATGCCAGTGGTTTTAACAATCCAATAGATTGCTACAAGTGTTCTGGAAACTCTGATTCACAAAGTTATGTAACAGCAAATGGAATCAGAATTCCCCAGTGGTTTGAGACTTATTCTTTGGAGAATCAATGAACTTCTCTGCAATAGAAAACAACCTTATATTCCACTCCCATCTCACAAGAGAAGCTCTAGACAAGGCAGTAATTCAAGGCCCTGACTGGGATAAAGTGTGACTTTCAAGACATCGGACAAGACTTCTTTCATGATCTTTGGCAGAGTCTTTGATGCTAATGTAAAAGCAATGATTCATAGAGACCTATGGAGCTTCCTTCTTCATCAAAACAGCAAAACCAGATGTATCACCAGGTATGCCATCAGTTTTGATGGCAAGCCACTTTTCACTGTTTTATCTCTCAATGGTCTTTCCAGTGTCCAAAATGGGTTCACAAAACAAGAATCTTGATGGCTTCAGCATGCTCTTAAAGGACACAAAAGAGCAACTATCTTTACTAAGGAAACATCAGAATTTCATTTGGTTACATGCTCAAAGAAAATGGCTAACTGCCAATTCCTTTAAAACCTTGATTTGAGAGAAAACAAGGAAAAAGCATCAACCGTTCTAGAAGAATGTCATCTGAAAGAGGCCTTCATGGTTTGGCTCCTGGTCACAAACCGTCAGGAGTTCAGAGAGCTTCACTAAGGCCTCTCCAATCATATCACTACTTTCACTTACGAGATTTTATAAGATAAGGCTTTTTGGTGCTGGGGCAAATCCAAATTTCGGTAAGGTTCAAGCCTTTTCAAAGTAAGCCACCTTCTTGTCAAAAGAATTCACACTATCCAGTATGTTTTCTGGCTGGGCAGACATAGAGGCTTCTTCAGCTGTGTTGGCTTCAGGCCTCCATTAGCAAGAATCTTGCCAGAGAAGGGCGCCTGGGTGGCTCAGTTGGTTAAGCGACTGCCTTCAGCTCAGGTCATGATCCTGGAGTCCCTGGATCGAGTCCCGCATCGGGCTTCCTGCTCCGCAGGGAGTCTGCTTCTCCCTCTGACCCTCCCCCCTCTCATGTGCTCTCTCTCATTCTCTCTCTCAAATAAATAAATAAAATCTTTAAAAAAAAAAAAAAAGAATCTTGCCAGAGAAAAAGCAAGACTTTGTATCTCTGCATATTCAGTCTTCAGAATAAGATCAAAGGACACAGGAGTTTTGTCTTACTTTCTTTTTCTTTTCTCTTTTTTTCTTTCCTTGTCTTTTTAATTTTTATGTAGCCTCTGTATCAATACAGATAGCATGGTAAATTTTCATTGATTCTTTTTATATATATATTTTATTTATTTGAGAGAGATAGCAAGAGAGAGCATAAGCGGGGAGGAGAGAGGCAAGCAGACTCCCAGCCGAGCAGGGAGTCCAATCCCAGAACCCTGGGATCACGACCTGAGCTGAAGGCAGATGTTTAACCAACTGAGCCAACCAGGTGCCCCCAGTTTTCATTGATTTTTTTTTTTTAAGATTTTATTTATTTGACAGAGAGAGAGCAGGGGAGCACAAGCAGTGGGAGTGGCAGAGGGAAAGGGAGAAGCAAGCCGCCTGCTGAGCAGGGAGGATGCAGGGCTCGATCCCAGAACCCCGGGATCACGACCTGAGCGGAAGGCAGTCAGTCGCTTAACCAACTGAGCCACCCAGGCGTCCCTGGTTTTCATTGATTCTTATCAGTGGGAAACTGTCTGACATTGTCTCCACATGCAGCAACAATGAAAACTGAACATAATCTAACTAGATACACTAGTGATCCACGACACTATACTTGTTTAAAGTAAGAGAAAGAAAAAAATACCTAAGCAATTTTGACTTTAAGGGGGATGAAAAAATGTTTTTAAAAAGCCAATTGTCAAAGTAATAGATACTTTTTAAAACCTTTTTTGTGAACCTTCAGTTCACAGACTCCTAAAGTCCTAAACTCCCTTCACGTAAACAGGTAAAGAATTCTTGGTCTTTTATCTCTAAAGTCATTATAAATATGCATTTGAAATGAAAAAATATTAGCAAATATTGGACTTGACTATTGTGGCAGGATGTATTTTCCAAAGATGGCCATAATAGTATCTCCAGTACCAAATGCTTTTCTAGAATTTGCCACCCTCCCAGCAAGAGGTGAAGTCTATCTGGGTGTGCATATGCACATATTTATAACCAACAAAATGCAGCAAATGTGACATACATAGCTCGTGAGGCTTTATTAAAAAAACAAAACAATCCAACTTTCTCCTCGTTCACATTAACACTTAAGTTGGATCTGACTATGCTGAAACTACCATGTTGCACAGAAGCAAGGCCACATATATGGGTACTCTGGTCAATGGTCCTAGACTCTTCAAGTCTTCCCAGCCCCGATGCCAGAGATGGTGGTGACAAACCTTCAAATTATGAAATAATTATCCAAATTATTCCAGCCCCTAACAGTTGATCCCAACCTTCAGGTTTTCCCAACTGTAACAGCCATCATCATAAGAGCTGAGAAAACTATCCCTACTGTGTCCTTTTGGAGTTCCCAACTCACAGAATCTATGTGCATAATAAAAAATGCGTTTTATGCTCTTAAGTTTTGTAATAGGTGTTAGGCAACCATCCTAACTGGATCTGAGGGGGAAGAAAGTTAATCTCATTTCTAAACTTGTATATTTTTTAATCTAAACAAAGTGAGTCTTCCTATCTACAAAAGATTGGGGAAAATGTGATAAAATTATACCTGGGCTTTCCCTTTGTCTACCACCAAAACCTTTAAATAAATAAATCAAAATTTGTACTAACCACTCCTGATTTTCACAAATACATTAAAGTTCTCTTATAATTCAACTCTTAATTAAGTCCCACAGAAATTTTATGAACAGGCTCATAGGCTAGATAAACTGCTTATCTAAACTGTGATTTCCTTTCCTTTGTCAGAATTAGAAGAATATTCTCTTCCCACTATTTAGAAAGAATGATTAACACAGTCCAACAATACCTAATATGTCTTCTGTATGTAGTCTACAATTGATAGTGATCATTACTGCACAAGCTAAGAGCCTGGAAAACATACAAACATTCTAAACAAACTAGTTTTAAAGAGAATAATCCAAACCAGCCATTATAAATGCAACAAAGTAGATGAAATCTTACTAAAGTGCAAACAATGACTCAAGGCAATAGAAACTGGTTCTGAAATAAACTGTCTAACGTGATTATTCAGAAGATTCCTTTTATCTCTTCTATAGTCTGGAAATAAAAATAAAGAAAAAACATATATATCAACAAAAGTACATAACCTGGTGAGGAGTGAAAAAGCATGACTTACCACTGCCCTGCTAATCCCCAGGGACACCAAGGTTGGGTTGCCCACCACCCCTACCCTCCCCAAATCTTAGTGTATGGTTCTTGTTCTAGCTAGAAACACTGTGGAGCAAGGAACTGGTAAGATCACATCTATAGCTTAAGAAGACCAATCTGGTGGCTATGTTTGGGCCAGGAGAGGCAAGGAGAAAGAGAATACTGTTGCTAAAGTTTAGGCACAAAGACGGCTTAGATGAAGGCGATGAAAATAAAAATAGAAAAGCTAAAGATGAAAAGCTTTTTGAAAGAAAAATTAACAAGATTTGGTAACCCAGCTGGGTAAATCTTGAGCTATTACAAAAAAATACATTAGAGAAGATATATACCTAGGTAAGATTAAGTTTTGGTTTCTGTGCCTGAATTAAATATAACTGAAACTATAGTGCAACACCAGATAGTATTAATATATAGACATCTAGCTGGAAAATGAAATATACAAAGTCACCCAGAACTCTAAATTATACGGAAATGGAGAAGGTATCAGCCAGTGGGGTCTTTCAAATTGGCACTGTGAATATAGAGATGAAAAGAGCCAACTGAATAAATGCAAAGGGTGTTCACAAAAGCATTCAGAATAGTTAAGTCTTGGGAGGGGAGTGGAGGGATGGGGTAACTGGGTGATGGACATTAAGGAGGGCATGTGATGTAATGAGCACTGGGTATTAAATAAGACTGATGAATCACAGGCCTATACCTCTGAAACCAATAATACATTATATGTTAATTAACTGAATTTAAATTTAAAAATGTTTAAAAAAATAGTTAAGTCTTCAGTTGATATCCACTCTGTAAGCTTCATTGGGACAGAATTTTTTTTTTAAGATTTTATTTATTATTATTATTTTTTAAAGATTTTATTTATTTGAGAGCGAGAATGAGAGACAGCATGAGAGGGAGGAGGGTCAGAGGGAGAAGCAGACTCCCCGCCGAGCAGGGCGCCCGATGCGGGACTCGATCCCGGGACTCCAGGATCATGACCTGAGCCGAAGGCAGTCGCTTAACCAACTGAGCCACCCAGGCGCCCAGATTTTATTTATTTTTTGACAGAGAGAAAGATAGCGAGAGAGGGAACACAAGCAGGGGGAGTGGGAGAGGGAGAAACAGGCTCCTCACTGAGCAGGGAGCTGACAAAGGACTCGATCCCAGGATGCTGGGATCATGACCTGAGCCGAAGGCAGACGCTTAGCAACTGAGCCACCCAGGCACCCTGGGACAGAATTATTAATGTCAGTATTTTTTTCACTATTATATCTCCACATCTGGAATTTATTGAATGAACCAGTAATTAAAGTACATTAAATACCACCGCCATAAATATATATATATCTCCAAAAAATATAACCTATGGCAACTTCAAAGGATTTCTTATGGATCTATAACCTTCAAAAATTCCAGCAAGAGAATGGAAAGGAAAGAGCATGCTAGCCAAACTAGAACATACACTTTTGGAAGTGTGAAAAAGCCAGAAAGTCTGAGTTAATAGGAATTAAACCAAATTCAGAGTAAGAAAACTAAAGTAATTAGAGATTATTACACTGAGTAAGTCAGAGAAAGACAAATACCATATGATTTCACTCATATGTGGAATTTAACAAACAAAACAAATGAGCAAAAGAAAAAAAGGAAAGACAAACCAAGAAACAGACTCTTAACTGTGGAGAACAAACTGATGGTTACGGGGGGGGGGGGGGGGGGGAGGATGGGTTATAGACGGGATGGGCATTAAGGAGTGTACTTGCTGTGATGAGCACCAGCTGATATATGGAATTGTTGAATCACTATATTGTATACCTGAAACTAATCTTACATTGCATTAATAAAACTTATTAATTTAATATAAAATTTAATTTTATATTTAATTTATTAATATTTTATTTAATTTAAATTAAAACTTTTAAAAAGAAAACTAAAGTAAACAGAAGAGGAAAATATGGTTTAATAATTTGTTATAAATATAATGTCTTCCCTAAACCTCCTTGAAAAAATAATGAATTAAATTCTGAGATGAAACTGAGTATTACTAAAAGCAAACAGATAGTAAGAAGCAGCTTAAAATGGATAAAACTTATAAAATTTAAATGTAAAAAGATTTAAAATTACTTGACACTGATTTTACAAATGAGTAGACAAAAAAAACTCACAAAAACAAAAAGCAAAAAAGAAAAGAAATCAGAGGAACAGATCCTGAACAAAATCCACCATGTAGCCTAAGAGGTTGGAAAATCATAACAAGAGTATTATGAGCATTGCTCTTTGCTCTAACAGTCTTTTTTTTTATGATTTTATTTATTTGACAGAGAGAGAGCGCATAAACAAGGGAAGCAGGAGAGGGAGAAGGAGAAGTAGGCTCCCCCTTGCTGAGCAAGGAGCCCAATGCGGGGCTCAATCCCAGGATTATGGGATCGTGACCTGACCCCAGAATCATGACCTGAGCCAAAGGCAGGCGCTTAACCGACTGAGCCACCTAGGTGCCCTGCTCTAACAGTCTTATAAGCAGCCTACAAACTTCTGTGTACAGGTATTGCATTTAAGCAGAACTTACAAATTATTTAAGTGAAATTTGGCAGGATTTCCATTTTTTATTTAAGCTGTTCAAATCTTATTATGAGGGGAAAATGTCAATTTAATACAAATTCAAAAATGAACTTTTACATAAGCAAGAAATTCACTGGGAAGCTCACATTACATCGATGTGTAAAATTCTCTCTTACAGTCTGCTTTAAAATGCTTTCTTAAAAATAAACAAGTTATGTTCTGTTGGCTTGATTTTATAAATAAACTCTTCCTGAAAGCATTTCTCTTTTTCAATCCAACTTGTGAAAGATGCAGCATTTGCCATAAGAAATCGGTAAGGTGTTGCTATGGGAACAATATTTTAATATCATTTTAAAACACCAGTAGCTTCAAAGAACAATGAAGTAAAGAAAAATTAAGGAAAAAAGGGGGGGGGAAGAGTACCCTAATATTTCAAACAATATTGAAAAGAGTACCCAATAATACAACCATTATTAATCATGCTGCAACAGTTTCATATACCTTTTTCTTTCTGTACCTGTAGGGAAAGTATCAGGAGACACTTTAGGAGATAATAGGAGACTATTAGAGAAAGCCTAATAATCCCAGGTGTTTTGAGTAAACAGCTATAATCAGGTCCTTCTTCCAAGAGTTAAAGAAGGAAAGGACTCAGATGTGAGTGGAAACTATTAAAGGGCCATCCCCCATTCATAATTCTGGAAAGCCCTCAGAATCAGAGTAAAAGTGTTCTCACAACTCAAGCCTGGAGAAAATGAGGCAGGGGGAATTGATTAAGTAATAATTGATAACAGGTATGGCCTGAAAATATTCCCTACCTAATCATAGATACTTAAGTGGGGTTTTTCCTTAAATCTTATCTTTATTGGGTAATTGAGAAAAATGTTTTAAACTACTGGATTAAGTTTATTTTAACTATGTTAATAAAGAACTATTTTTTTTTAAGATTTTATTTATTTATTTATTTATTTATTTATTTATTTATTTATTTGACAGAGAGAGAGAGAGAGCACAAGCAGGGGGAGCAGCACAGGGAGAGGGAGAAGCAAACTCCTCGCTGAGCAGGGAGCCTGATGTGGGACTCGATCCCAGAACCCTGGGATCATGACCTGAGCCAAAGGCAGACGCTTAACTGACTGAGCCACCCAGGCACCCCAAGAACTATACTTTTGTTTATAGCAAACACACCATAATTAAGTGGGAAGGGAAGAACACTATATAATTCCAAAATATCCCTTGCTACAGAGAATGAAGCTCCTCAGACCCCTAAGACAAAGACTTAGGAGGAAAAAAGTCCACTGATGGCGATCCTTTTGCTACAGAACAAAGAATGTTTACTTCTAGATTCTAAATAGTAGCATAGAACATATGGAAGGGTTAATAACAATAATACTTTGCATTAGCATAAAACCATAAAGTCTACAAGGTACTCTCACATAAATTAAATTGGATGCCATTTTTTTCCCTAAAATATCAAGCTAGAAAGATAGCCCCTACTACATGGCACATCTGAACAGGTCAACAATATAATACTGAGTTTAAATAATATGAACTTTTCAGTAAGTAGGAAAGGTGGAACCATATAAGATAGAATTGTGTTATATAAGACAATTTTTCATGAGGGCTATCAAAACACATTATACAAGTCAACTTAGATATAAAAGATTCTTGGCTGAGTTGTGATTAATACTAATCTAATACTAATACTAACACTAATATTATCTATGAAACTTTGAGAATACCATGTCCAAAGTGGCCTCACTCCACTTACTTTACTATTCTTTCAGAATGTATTCATTCAAAACCTTGTAGCACTAATTATATTCAAAAATGTGTCTTGTGGGGTGACTGGGTGGCTTGGTTGAGCATCTGCCTTTGGCTCAGGTCATCGTCCAGGGTCCTGGGATGGAGCCCCGGGTTGGACCCCTGCTCAGCGGGGTGTCTGCTTCTCCCTCTCCCTCTGCCAACCCCCCCGCCATGCGTTCTCTCTCACTCTCTTCCTGTCTGAAATAAATAAATAAAAGCTTAAAAAAAAAAACTGTCTTGTCTCCCCAGCCAGCATATGATCAGCATATAAGCTCCATAAGGGAGAGAACCATGTCATAGATTGCTATCTTTGACAGGTGATATATAGGCCCCTAAAGTTTGAAAATTTCTGGACTATAGAATGATGAGCTGTGATAATAATGGAGATAGGATAATATAGAAAGAATACAGGCAAATTCATAAAGATAGAAAGTAGATTAGTGGTTGCCAGGGGCTGAGGGCAATGGGGGGGGGAAGGGAAATGACTACTCCTGGGGGGTACAGGGTTTCTTTGTGGGGTAATGAAAATGTCCTGGAATTAGATAGTAGTGACGGTTGCATAACTCTGTGAATATACTAAAAATCAATGAATTGTACACAAGAATGTAATAGCACTGGGCCCATGCAGTCCCTCCCCTGAAGGAGTCTGATTGCTTCAATACTATACGGTTGACTATTAAAATTAAATATGGAAAGTTACACGGAAAATTATTCTCTTGAATAAAACCACCCAACTTCCTCTATTTGTATAAACTATCCTTTGTTCAGTAGTTGTATTTTATATAGACTGTGAATGGCAAATCATCTATGTCTTCATAAAGAGAAAAGAGAAGGGATAATGAACAGCTTCAGCAGAAAGAAATATATAATAATTGAGACCATAATAATTCCTTGAAATTTTTGTCTTATTATATTTCTAATTATATTACTATTATATTATCTTCTGTATCTTTCCCAAAACTAAGCAATCAAATCTGTGAAATTCAGGTCACCATCTTCCCCTAACCTCCCCGCCTCTTGCCTACCTCTGCTCTTTTGCTCAGTATATCATGCCATCATCCACCTAGCTGATCAAGAGAGAAATGTTGTGGTCAGCCTTGTTCTCTCTTGCATTCCCCATCACTAAATGTCTGCTTCCTCCAACCCCTTTATTACATTCCAATACAAACTACTATCATCTTTCATTTTGGCTTCAGCAAAAGCTTCTCAACAGGTCTTCTACATCCATCCTTGCCCCTCTCCAATCCACTGAGAAGGCAAGTATGGTTTTAAAATCGAATTTAATACTGTCTCTTAAAAACCTTCAATGGCTTCCTGATATTCTTAGGATAAGCCTTAGTAATTTACAAAGTCATTCAAGATGGCCCCAGCCCAACATAACATTCCTACCCCCAACTCTTCCTCTCAACCCAACCATATTAGACTTTTGTTCCCTTAATGCACAAACTCTCTAGTCTTTATTTTGTATTTTTTATACTACTAGTATTTTACTGAGGTAAAATTTACATACAGTAAAATACATAAGTCTTAAGTGATCGGCTTGAATTCTGACAAACATATACATCTATTTAACCATCAACCAGATCAAGACAGAGAATATTTCCATCACTCCATAAAGTTCCCATGTGCCCCTTTCTACCCAACCCTTCCCCCCAACTCCACGCAATCACAATTCTGATTTCTATCACAATAGATATTTCTGTCATTCCTGAATTTCATATAAATGAGATCATACCCATATGTATTCTTTTGAGTCTGGCTTCTGTTATTCAACTTAACATTTCTGACATTCATCTATGTTACTGTATCAGTTTTCTTTTTTAGAGTTGAGTAGTAATCTTTCTTATAGATATACCATAAATTGTTTATTCATTCTCCTATTGATGGACATTTGAATTGTTTCCTGTTTGGGGCTATTATTAATAAAGCTTTTATGAACATTCTTCTACAAGTGTCCTATGCTCGTATGCATTAATTGTTCTTGGATATATACACCTACAGATGGAATTACTGGGTCATACAATAGGTCTATATATAAATTCATCAGAAACTGCCAAGTTTTTTACCAAAGTGGCTATACCATTTTATACTTTCACCAGTGCCAGTTACTCCATATCCTCACCAACAATGATCACTCTTCTTAATTTTAGACATTCTAGTGGATGTATAGTAACTTTTAATCTAATTTTTAATCAAAATAATAATATACTTATAGTGCTCAAAAACAAAACAACATAGCAGAGATTATAATCAAACAATCCTCTGATCATCCCTCCCCTTCCCTATATACAACTACTTTTAACTTTCTCTGGTTTGGGTTCTCCTGATTATTTCCTATCTCTAAGTGTTTATATCACAATTCTTGACTTAACTTTAAATATTATTGGGGGCGCCTGGGTTGCTCAGTTGGTTGAGCGTCTGCCTTCGGTTCAGGTCATGGTCCCAGGGTCCTGGGATCGAGCCCCACATTGGGCTCACTGCTCAGAGGAAAACCTGCTTCTCCCTCTCCCTCTGCTGCTCCCCCTTGCTTGTGTGCTCACTCTTGCTCTCTCTCTGTCAAATAAATAAATAAAATCTTAAAAAAAAAAACAACTTTAAACATTATTGGTTTTCTGGTATAATAGATGGAAGTATAGTTCATTTATAACCCTCCATCTCTATGTTCCCTCTCTATCTTCTTATACTCAGATGATCCTTTTTAGATCATCTATTGTTTACTTTAAAAATTATCCTTAACACAAATTTTTTGTTTCAACTTTGGATAGAAACTTTATTATTCATACATTACTGAAGGTGACCCGAGCTACCGTAGTAATTAAACCCAAAAATTTCAGTTGCTTAACACAATAGAAATTTATATAATGCTCTTACAATAACTAATAATTTGATAGGCTTAAGAGAATTAAAACGGTGTACTTCTCCATAGTTGTTCATAAAATTAAGAGCATCATCCAGGCTCACTCTCTCTCACTTCTGGGCCTTCCTGCCTGTTGTTTCCTTAGGCCAAATGCTCTTCCCACTTCTTCCCTTCTTTACCCAGACAGCTCCCGAAGTGTCCTTCAGACTTATACTACCACAAAATCCCTATGGAGCCCTCCCAGACTCCCACGTATGGGCTATGTGTTCTTCCAGCATTCTGCTTAACTGTCATAGCACTGATTACATTGTGTTGAAATCTGTGTTTTCTTATCTGTGTCCTCCAAAACTATAAACTTTTTAAGGGAATAGGAAAAATTTTGTTCATTTCTTCTTCCTGGATTACAACAGATACTCAAATACTTCATGAAAAATCAACTTATTTAAATAATTATTCATATACATATTATTTCTATCACTTATCCATTAAGTCACACATGGTTAGGGGAAGGAGAATCAGAAAGGATCCCAAATTTCAGATAATACAAATAGTCCACAAAGTTTAATTTTATATTTCAAATAATAATTAGCTTAAGTAGAAAATTTTAAATCTTCTACTACTGGGAAAATTTCAGAAGAAACACAACTGTTAATACTGTTAATGTAACAAATTCAAACTGTTGCTTTTATTCAATAATTTATGAAGAGCCCACTTTGTTCCAAGCACTGTACTAGACAGATTCCAAAAATTCAAGAGTGAAAACATCAGACACAATCCCTGACCTAAACATTATGAAGGTAGGGTGAATCTATACTAAAAATACCTTTAAAATGCTAATATATGAACAACAACAAAAAACCCACAACAATGAGAATCTCAATTTCAAAAAGTCCAATGGCTTAATTTTTGTTTTACAAAAAAGCACTTCAAATTATTAATTAAGAACTTAATTGAGAATTGTTTATATAATAAAGGATTTCCTTATGCCTCTGGGAAAATTCTGAGTATGAACCTACATACCTTGCATAACTGAACAGATAGGAAGACAGTCCCAGATAAGAAGAAAAACAGATAAAACAAGGATAGTCTTTGTGGCTACAGTTGTGAAACATCTACTATTGGCAAAGGGTAGAAAAAAAGAAAACACATAAGAAATAAGGCAGAAATAAAAAGAGAAAACAGCAAATAGGATAAACACTAGGAGAAAAAGAAGTGAAGTGAAAATTCAAATGACAAGATAAAAATATTATCTAACATGCTAATGAGCTTCACTCTTACATTCCAGATCCAAGGTAAGAACCTGGGGAACAATTAGAACTTCTTTTCAGAATCTCCTATGGAATTGTGAAGCCCACAGGTTAATTTATATATACCACAGTATACATTTCGCACAACACAAAAAACAGCGCTAATTCAAAGGTACCCAAAACCACATACTGCATCACCCCAATTCCATGTTTCACAATTAGATATGCAGCTAGGATCTGATTAGCATTTAGATATCATAATAAAAATGCCTGATTCTGCGGCGTCTGGGTGGCTCAGTTAAGCATCCGACTTTTGATTTCTACTTAGGTCATGATCTCAGGGTTGTGAGATTGAGCCCCGTGTCGGGCTCTGTGCTGGGTGTGGGGCCTGCTTAAGATTCTCCCTTTGTCCCTCCCCCTCTTCCCTCTCTTTAAAAAAAAAAAAAAAAAAGCCTGATTCTTATATATTTAAATATGTTATTTCATTATAAATTACTTTCTTTTGCTTTTTTTATAATAAAGGATTATCATCATTTTTTAGGTATGCATGAAAATAGGTTATATCATCTATGCATTTCAGTTCAGGGTAGTAAATAGACCTATACAATAATTCTTATAAAGGGGGAATTAATTAGGTCAACTGGGGCTGAGAAGCACTGCTACAGCATCTACATCTAGGAATGAAGTTATTGGGTAATAAGGCATGTGCATCTTAACTTTACTAGATAAACAAATTGTTTTCCTCAGT
Organism: Neomonachus schauinslandi; assembly: GCF_002201575.2. NCBI lineage: Eukaryota > Metazoa > Chordata > Mammalia > Carnivora > Phocidae > Neomonachus > Neomonachus schauinslandi. Next base: position 50,511,240 of record NC_058410.1, on the reverse strand, counting down.
GTTGTAATATAATAATTTACAATTCTACTAGCGCTACATGACAGTTCTAGTATTCCAAATCATTGCAAATACTGGATACTGTTACCAATCTGGTGGGCAAAAAGTATATCTTATTGTGGTTTTAGTTTTTATTTCTCTGACAACATAATTGAGCATCTTTTTTATTTATTGGCCAATAATGTTTCACTTTTTTTTTTAAGTTCCTATTTAATTCTTTAAGACTCTTTTTCCATTGGATTAAAAATACCTAACTTTAGTGGCGCCCGGGTGGCTCAGTTGTTTGAGCGTCTAACTCTTGATCTCAGCTCAGGTCTCGATCTCAGGGTTGTGAGTTCAAGCCCTGTGTTGGGCTCCATGCCCAGCGTGGAGGGTACTTAAAAAAAAGCAAAAACAAAAACCTAACTTTAAGAATTCCTTCTGAGGGGGAATAAATTAAAATGAACACCATACACCATGCTGGCAACATACAAAGGCCAAAACCACAAATAAAATTAGGTTTCTTAATCAGATTATTTTAATACAAGATGGTACAGCACACTTAGCAGAAAGGCAGACAATCTGGAAGGAGAAAAAAAAACTTCTGTTTTTAATTAGAACTTATAGAGAAAAAAAGGTGACAAAGCAGTCTGAACTCAAACCTTAGTTATTTACTACTCTACAAATAAGATTTTCAAATATCTTTTTCTTTTCTTGATATACTTTGACTATGAAGAATACCTAGCATTATCTTGGGTAAATTTTAATCCTCTGGTAGTTATTCTGTTTCAAATGCTAATTTACTTTCAACTATTTGAATGCTATATTGTCTAATAATATCAGTAAAGTCTACAAACTGTAGAAATTGCAATCAATTAGAATGAATTTCTTCTAAGCAGCCTTATCAAACTTTGAAATTACTGAGCTGCTGAGTATGTTCAGAAGCTTGTAAACCAACATTTATGTTTTATCAGTTTATCCCATTCCCATTATATACTGCCTTTTATAATAATACAGAATTATCTGGGGGTGCCTCGGTGGCTCAGTCAACTGAATGGCTGACTCTTGATTTCAGCTCAGATCATGATCTCAGGGTTCTGGGATGGAGCCCCACGGTAGGCTCCATGCTCAGCAGGGAGTCTGCTTGAAGATTCCCTCTCTCTCTGCTTCTGCTCTTCCCCTCCCCCACTTGCACACACTCTCTCACTCTCTAAAAGAAATAAATCTTTAAAAAAATAGAATTATCTGCTTTTGAATAATAATCTTCATCCTTTCAAAGTGCAGTCTGTTAACTCTAGTTTGTATCTGTTAAAGTTCTACTTCATCTTGACTTTGCACCATTCTGATAGTTATTTAAGTCAAAGACCTATATTAAAAATGTGAAGAGCTTATGTCACCAGAAAAAGAGATATAAAGCCAAAGTAAAAGAATAATAATATGAGACTATGTCATTATGATAATCCACTGGTACTCGAAGTAACTAAACTTCTTTGCCTAATTATGCGAAATTCTTTGCTATCTCGTGTTATTGTATCAAAACCCTAATTATGGGCTTTCCCTGTTTCAGATCCCTATCACTTTAGATTACCCTGTTCACTAGCTCTCTCTACTGATTCAAGACAGCTACTGACTGACCAAGTACCTCCATTCCTCATTTGACCTGGTTACTTCCTGAAACCCCACCCGCTGCTTCCCAGGTCCCCAGCCTTCTCAGCTCCCTCATTATCCCCTCCCTCCTTTATTCCTCCCAGGCAAAATCCTAGTCCCTGATCTTCACTGCTTGGATAATACAATTTCTATCCCTTCTTCTGATTGCTAAAGCCCCCTAACCTCTGACACTACGTCTAATCTTCCCCAATCCCTACTCTAGTTTCTAATGTCTCAGACCCCCAGCCAGTGACCTGGATGTGAAGAGCCTGTTTCCTTTTAGAAAACTATGACAAGGCAAGATATAGCCTAACATATAAGATTTTAATTATGAACATGTTTCTCCATCAAAACAATGTTATAAGTAGTTCTCAGGTACTGCAATACTAGAGTACCATAACTCAGTTACCTATAGGCTAAATAGGTTTTGGTGTAGTAGACTGGTAACCTGGGCATGACTTATATCAGTGTTCCCTGAAGCATAAGGCATTTCAAACAACTGGCTTAAAAATAAAGACTTACAGGGGCACCTGGATGGTCCAGTTGGTTGAGCCTCTGCCTCTTGGTTTTGGCTCAAGTCATGGTCTTGGGGTCATGGGATTGAGCCCCACATTGGGCTCTGCACTCAGTGCAGGGTCTGCTTGAGATTCTCTCCCTCTGCCACTCCCCCTGCTCACACGCTCTCTCTCTCAACTAAATAAATAAACAAATAAATATTTTTTTTAACAAATAAAATAAAGACTTCCATCTTCCGAAAAAAACTGTTCTGTATTCTCTCAGCAAGCAACGTTATGTTACAAAGAGTAGTGATCAATTTCTGTTAATTGACCCATATATTTGAAGGAATAGGGGCGTGCGGGCAAAACTGTATCTGCTGCTGTAAGTATGTTTTAAATATAATCCAGCATTCACAGACCACAATGAAGTAACTGAATTTTTAAAAGTGCATTTACTGGCCCCCTGTTTATTATTACTGATCAAAGCTAAGGCCACTAAAACCTACCTTTCCATCACATTAACAAATTCAACTTAAAAGAAAGGAGGAAACCTAACCTTCACTGAGACCTGATTATGAACTAAAATGTTTATGTGCTTTAACTTATCCTTACCACAATTCTGTGATAGTAGGTACCATTAATCCTATTTTAGATATGAAGAAACTAAGGTTCACAGAAATCAGATACTTTGATAGTTGGTTATAGAATGAATAATTTTTATTAGGCCAAAAAAGAAAAAAGAGATTGGATGTTTAACTCCAAATCCAAATAAATCAGAATAAGTAGTCTGAAGGATGAACTAGAAATATAATTAGAAATTAGCCATATTTTAACCCAAGAGCTTAGATGCACATTTAGTGTGCACCACTAAAATTTATGCTAGGGTGAGACTCTGCTCTCACGGGCAACTCCTTCCTCCTAAGAACTTTTAAGATTCTTGAACATATCTGGAAAAAAGCACCTTGTCAAAAGATTTCATGTGGTTTAGCTGATATTCTGGTTCCAAGGTAGAGCTGAGAATGGCCTGGAACATTAGCAAGAGGCTCAGAGGGTCAGAGAATCTGAGAAATCTGGGCAACCTGTGGACTGCTGCATGGCCTGCTTCCTTGGAAATGCCAGCCCTAGAAGCAAATCAAGATATAACCCGATCCTCCATTAAAATAGCTTCATTTTTAAATCCCGATTATACTTCAATATAATTAATTAATTAAAATAGCTTCATTTCTATAGCTACCTAGAAAATGGGTCCTTGTAGTAAGAGCAACTTGCCCAAGACATACAAGAGTAATGGTGAAGTCTAGACATGACTCCGAGTCTATCTGAATCCAAAGTCCATAGTCTCTCTCACTTTACAATCTGAAACCGAAGGCATATTTTCAAAAAGTGTTTGAAGTTTCCCCACTTCAATCTCTTTTTTTTTTTTAAGATTTTATTTATTTATTTGACAAAGATAGACACAGCGAGAGAGGGAACACAAGCAGGGTGAGTGGGAGAGAGAGAAGCAGGCTTCCCGCTGAGCAGGGAGCCTGATGCAGGGCTCAATCCCAGGACCCCGGGATCATGACCCGAGCCGAAGGCAGACACTTAATGACTGAGCCACCCAGGTGCCCCTCTCCACTTCAATCTCTTATTCTGAATCTATAATTACCAAATTTAAGTTAAATTTTATAGTTTAGTATTTTCTGTAATAATAAGCTTTAAAAATTAAATGCACAGATTCTTAAAAATAATTTACTTTGACCACAGTGAAAACAATTTCAACTAAAAATTATATTTTCTGGGCGCCTGGGTGGCTCAGTTGGTTGAGCGACTGCCTTCGGCTCAGGTCATGATCCTGGAGTCCCGGGATCGAGTCCCGCATCGGGCTCCCTGCTCGGCAGGGAGTCTGCTTCTCCCTCTGACCCTCCTCCCTCTCATCCTCTCTGTCTCTCATTCTCTCTCTCTCAAATAAATAAATAAAATCTTTAAAAAAAAAAAAAAAATTATATTTTCTTTGATTAGAGTTTAAATAGGAAAAAGTTGTTATTATCAATAATAATAATAATAGTAATAAAAACCATTTACTGTGCATTTACACTCAGGCTCTAAGATAAGCCCTTTGCATACCACTATCATATTTATTTTCAGTCCTTTACTCTGCATAATATCACTAGTATAATTTTGCTTCAGTACTATTTAAGAGAAAAATAAACAACACTAAAAATAGGGAATAGCCAATTAAATCTAATCTAATTAGAGTAGGAATATGAAATTAATCATTTTATATTTTTAGAATGGAAATAACTGATTTATTTGGTAGGGAGGATACTGACACAGCAGAAAGCCAACTCTTTAATTACCTACCCATTCTTCACGGAGAGAAAGGAGCTACAGAAACCACAGGCCCCTAAAGGCACTGCTTCCAACCAACTAGTCTGTTCTCCTAGACATGGGGAAGAGGGAAAAGTGGGGCAGTTTTCAGTTACATATATGACTCATGTAACCACATCAATCCATCTTCCCTCACCATAACACACACACACACACACATAAAAAAGTGGTGAACAAAACCAATATTATCTCTTCCAAAACTGTTCCTTCTCACCTTAGTCACCTTTATAAAAAATCTCAGAAACCTACAGGTGACCCACCTCTTTTCTACCACTAGAAACAATAGGTAGGGGCGCCTGGGTGGCTCAGTTGGTTAAGCGACTGCCTTCGGCTCAGGTCATGATCCTGGAGTCCCGGGATCGAGTCCCGCGTCAGGCTCCCTGCTCGGCGGGGAGTCTGCTTCTCCCTCTGACCCTCCTCCCTCCCATGCTCTCTGTCTCTCATTCTCTCTCTCTCAAATAAATAAATAAAATCTTTAAAAAAAAAAAAAAAGAAAGAAACAATAGGTATTTAAATCAGCTTCTGAGAATACAAAGATTTATTAGTCTTCTCAGAAGAAACAAAGTGGCTTGAAATAGAAGCACACACAGACAGAGAGACAAACACACACACACACAATAATAAATTATAAGAGACTCATGACCTAACATATATAGTAAGGCAGATAGATCACCACAAGACTGAAGAATCTGCTTGTGACTCCTCTTACCCACCCCCTTCTACCTTCTCAGCTCTTGAAAGGAAATGAAAAGTGCTATAGCATGGTTCTTCCCTATGAACTGACACCATATCCATTTCTCAGATTCATCCTAAAATAATCCCAAACCCCATCTCCAACTCATACAAGATTCTATTTTTCATTATAAGAGTCACCAAGAATATATTTATTTTGCCAAGAAAGCTAAATATTATATATATGAGAAAAGTAATAACTATCACTATCCAATCAATGCAAGAAAAAAAACACATTTTAAAGAGGAAAAAAATCTACGCGAAGTCTTCAGTCCCAAAAGTAAACTTTTGTTCGTTTCTAAGGAGAACACAAGGACCACACCAAAAAAAAGATTTTGCTCAAAGGCAATTTCATACATAATTTATTTAGTTCTAGCCTCCTAAAATCATGCCAAACTTTTTATATAGTTATCATTATATAAAAATAATTATTAAATAATCATTTAAAAGTCTACTGGAAAAAAAAAAAACTTTTCTACCCTTGGTGGTTTTCACAAAAAACTTAATACTATACTTTGATTTTGTCTCCTTCATAGAAACGGTAAAATACCTGAATTACACATCTATTTCCACAAATCTATACTTCTATAAAGTTGGACATATATTTAAAGAAAAATTTGTATTCCATGCAACATAAAAGCAATTGAGAGGATATAATTAATTTAATGAGAATAAGCAGGGTATTTCTCCATTTTCAATACATGAAACTTTAACAAAATAGTTTTAAGGTTGATAAAAAGAAATATAGTAGTAAGAATTAGAGCCTTCCTCATAAACATTTTTTTTATTTTTAGATTTTTTTTCTTATGTTATGTTAATCACCATACATTACACCATTAGTTTTAGATGTAGTGTTCCATGATTCATTGTTTGCATATAACACCCAGTGCTCTATGCAGAACGTTGCCCTCTTTAATACCCATCACCAGGCTAACCCATCCCCCCACCCCCTCTCCTCCTCAAAGACATTTTAAAGTTCTTCTCAAGGAATCCACAGCAAATGTACATTTTATCAATTGCATTTCATATATTTAAAAAAGCAAAAGCTTATTCCTTGATGACAGGGGAAAGTTCCAGGCATTCTACTGAAGTTTACATAGTGGCCTGTTACACAACCATAGTGGCAAGAGAGGTGAAGAAATGGCGGCAAGTCTGTTAACTGCCACTCCACCCTGCCTGCTCTGTGCTATGTGGAAAAACTGCAAGGGACAGTACATTACAGCTGATCCCACCTGTCACCCATCACCATGGAAGCATCAATGCCGGGGTGCCGGCGGTTACATAGAATCTGGACAAAACTGTGCAGAGGTGAATGAGGAAGTGGCAAATGAAAACCAGCAGTCAGGAAGATAGCAAGTATGACAGAAAGTCAGGTTTCCCTATTTCTCTTCCCTCCTCAGCCTATGCCTCTGCCCTACTTCCCTGACTAATTTTCCTTTCAGTCTATCTTCACTTTCTTTGGGAACATCTCTATTTTTTGAAGAGTACTCAGGAGTTATAGATAGGTAGGTAGGTAGGTAGGTAGGTAGGTAGATAGGTAGGTAGGTAGGTAGGTAGGTAGGTAGGTAGGTAGATAGATAGATAGATAGATAGATAGATAGATAGATAGATACAGATAGAGATATTTTTTTTAAGATTTTATTTTTAAGTAATCTCTACACCCAACATGGGGCCCGAACTCACAACCCTGAGATCAAGAGTCACAGACTCTACCAACTAAGCCAGCAAGGTGCCCCCTTCAAGGGTTATATTTTTAAATCTTTCTTACAGCCTGCAGAACCTAACATGATTAATAAATGTTCCACCAACTTATTTTTTTTTTTTAAGATTTTTTATTTATTTATTTGACAGAGAAAGACACAGCGAGAGAGGGAACACAAGCAGGGGGAGTAGGAGAGGGAGAAGCAGGCCTCCCACGGAGCCAGGAGCCCGATGCGGGGCTCGACCCCAGGACCCTGGGATCATGACCTGAGCCGAAGGCAGACGCTTAACGACTGAGCCACCCAGGCGCCCCCCAACTTATTTTGATAGTTGAAATTTACCTTTGTATCACTCCAGCTAAAATTACATTTTATAAAAAAACAATAGAATCTCCACTCTTATGGGAAAAAATCTTCTGTATTTTTGCAAAGAAAAAAGTCTAGAAGACTATACACAAGATGTTAATAATGATTATTTCTAAATTAGCATAACAGATGCTTTTAACATCCTTTTTCCATACTAAGAATTTTTATTTTTATTTTTTTAAGCTTATTTACTTATTTATTTAAGTAATCTATACACCCAATGCAGGGCTCAAACTCAGGACTGGAGATCAAGAGTCACATGCCCCTTTGACTGAGCCAGCCAGGCACCCCCTGCCTGAGAATTCTGTAACGAACATATCTGAATTTCATAATCTGGAAGGAAATGAATAAGATTTGAATTAATGACATTTACCACATTTCTTTTTTTTTTTTTTAAAGATTTTATTTATTTGAGAGAGAGAACACATGCACATGAGCCATGAACAGGGCGGAGGGAGGGCTGGGGGGAGATGGAAGGAGAGGGGGGAAGAATCTCTAGCAGACTCTGCACTGAACACGGAGCCCAGCTTGGGGCTCAATCTCATGACCCTGAGATCATGACCTGAACCAAAACCAAGAGTCCGATGTTTAACTGACTGAGCCACCCAGGCGCACCATTTACCTCATTTCTAATCCAGCAATCTTATGATTACATAGGCCCCAAAGGTAATCAACTTTATATTAGAACTTCCCTGTAACCTCAGGCTAATGTTCATATGTTCCTGATATGTTCATCACCCAGAATTACTCCCTACTATGGCATATTGTAAACTGGAAAGCGCCATATAAAGATATAAATAAGGTTCAAATGAAATTTAAATTTGATATGACATTCTTTATTAATGAGACTTGAGCTAATAACACATTTTAGTTCTTAAACTTCTTCCCATTCTGTACAAATTCTTCCAAGTTCTTTCCATGGCTGCAGGTTCTTTGACTTCTTTTCTCATCCTCCAACCCTGCTCTCAGAAGTTCTTTTATGGGCAACAGTCCCACCATTTTGGAGTGAAGAGGGAAATGTTCCTAGCGTTCTCCATATCAAAAGCCTCTTACCTAGGTGAGACTATGTGAACTAGAAAATACTAGGAGTTGGATATATCATGGGATAGAAAAGAAAAAAGGCAGAGAACAAGCTCTGTCTACTCTTTAACTTATGGTGTTGTCTACATCTCCTGGATCTATCAGTCCAGTCCCTCTTCACCTCTCTGACTCTCACCCACCTTACACTCTCTGTCCTTCTACCACATCAAACAGAAAAATCCAATTCTGCTTCTCACACTGGGCTGTGAATGAAGAGAACCATACAATCATGCAGACTGGTCCCATGACTCATCTCCTACTTTAGGTGGACTACAATGCTTCTATAATCTTATCTTTGATCAGCAAATTTTCACATATCCTTCATCAATTACCTCAAATGCTCATCACTTAACACCACACCCACAAAAAAGAGGCACACAAGAATGTAACTACCTCATCATCTGCCTAGCAAATGGACATATGTTGACAGCAACATTTATTCTCTCACTGCAGTTTCAGAGGATAAACTAGCTTTTCCATTTCCTATTCAAGGTCTATCCCTCCAGCTGTGCTATGATCCACTGATTTTTTACAAATTCTTCATGTACAGACCTTTTGTCCACTAATAAACCCATACAGCTTTATTGATTTTCTTCCAAATTTACTGAGATATAATTGATGTGCAATAAACTGCACAAATTTAAAGCATACCATTTATGAGTTTTGATATAGCTACACACCCATGAAACCATCATGACAATCAATATGATGAAGACTTACATCATCTCCAAAGACTCCTCATACTCCTTTGTAATATTTCCATTTCCATTCCCATCCTCAAATAGTCACTGATCTACTATCTACTACCATAGATAAGTTTGCATATTCCAGAATTTTCTATAAATGGAAACAGGTAGGAAAGAGTGTAACTAGGAAAAAGAAAAAGGAAAAAAAAAAAAAAAAAAAGACTGTAACTATGCCCAAGTGCAAAACTGTGGACATGTCCAGGAAATAGATAAAAAAGGCTCTAAATTCTTAAGCAGGATATGAAGGCTAAAGCAGAGTCCCAAATTAAACAGCAATAAGATACTTAGAACAGCTAATATCCAGAATACTGACAACAATAGATGCTAGCAAGGATGTAGAGCAACAGGAACTTTTCATTCATTGCTGGTGGGAATACAAAATGGTACAGCCACTTTGGAAGACAGTTTGGTGGTTTCTTCCAAAGTACACATACTTTGACCATACAATCCAGCAATTGTACTCGTTGGTGTTTACCCAAAAGAGCTGAAAGTTATGTCCACAAAAAGCCTGCACACACTGTTTACAGCAGCCTTCTTCATAATTGCCAAAACTTGGAAGCGACCAAGATGTACTTCAGTAGGTGAACAGATAAACACACTACAGTACACCCAGACAATGGAATACTATTTAGTACTAAAAAGAAATGGGCTATCGAGCCATAAAAGACATAGAGGAATCTGAAATGTCCATTCCTAAGTGAAAGAAGCCAATCTGAAAAGGCCACATACTGTATGATTCCAACTACAGGCCGTTCTGGAAAAGACAAAACTATGGAAACAGTAAAAGGACCAGTGGTTGTCAGGGACCAAGGCAGGGTGGGAGGGTATGTAGGATAAACAGCCAGAGCATAAAGGATTTTTAAGGCAGTGGAAATATTTTGTATGGTGCAATAATGGTAGATACATGTCATTAAACATTTGTCCAAACCCACAGAATATACAATACCAAGAGTGAAACTTAATGTAAACTATGGATTTTGGGCATCAACATAGGTTCATCAATTATAACAATTGTACCACTCTGGTGGGGGATGTTGATAATGAGGTAGGCTATGCATGTGTGGAGTAGGGAATATATGGCAAATCTCTAGACTTTATACTCAATTTTGCTGTAAACTTAAAACTGCTCCAAAAAATAAGGTCTGTTAAAAGAAACATAGAGTAATTTTGGAGTTGAAAAGTACAACAACTAAATGAAAATTTCAGCAGCATATCCAAGTTGGCAGAACAAAGAATCAGCAACCTTGAAGGTAGGCAATTGAAAGTATCCTGTCTGCAACAAATAGGAAAAATAAGGAGAGCCTCTGAGACCTATGGGACACCAACAAGCCTATAAACATGTGCATGATGTGAGTCTCAGGAGAAAGGAGAGAAAGGGGCTGAAACAATATCTGAAGAAATGATGGCTGAATATTTTCCAAATTTGATGAAAAACATTAATCTATACATCCAAGAACTCAACAAATTCCAAATAGGATCCACACTTACACACATATAGTCAAACTGTCAAAAGAGAAAGACAAAAAGAGAATCTTGAAAGTCGCAGGAAAAAAACTCCTTGTATACATGAGATTCTCATAAATTTAACAACTGACTTCTCATCAGAAACCAGGGAGGCCAGAAGGCAGTGGATTAACATAGTCAAAGTGATGAAAGAAAAACACTGTAAATAATTCTATATCCAGCAAAATTATCCTATGAAATCAAAGGAGAACCAGGTGAGGAAAGAAAAACAAAGAAGCAAGTAAGACATTCTCAAATACAAAAACTGAGACAATTCATCACTAGCAGATCTGTTTTATAAAAATATACTAGGGCGCTGGGTGGCTCAGTCACTAAGCATCTGCCTTTGGCTCAGGTGATGATCCCAGGGTCCTGGGATCGAGCCCCACATCGGGTTCCCTGCTCAGCAGGAAGCCTGCTTCTCCCTCTCCCACTCCCCCTGCTTGTGTTCCCTCTCTCACTGTGTCTCTCTCTGTCAAATAAATAAATAAAATCTTAAAAAATAATAATAATAATAAAACCTTTAAAAATAAATAAAAAATAAAAATATACTAAAGGGAGACCTTCAGTTAAAATGAAAGGACTATAGACAGTAATTCATCTACACAAAAAATAAAGGGCACTGGTAAAGGTAAAAACATGGGTTAAAAAAAAAGAGCATAAATGTATTTTTGTAACTTATTTTCCTTGTATATGATCTGAAAGACAACTACATAAAGCAATAATTATAAAACTGTGTTAGCAGGCTTATAAGGTACAAAGTATATATGCACTTAGCCACTACATAATAACGTCCATGCTCAACTTATGTCAAAATCACTATAACACTGGGGTTAGGTCATTCAGGTAGTGATAAAATACTATTCAAGCCAGAAACTGCATACTTCCTAAAGGTCTATTAAGCAAATTCTCGATAAAAAGATGAAGACTGTGGATGGGTCATGCTTTTCCAGCTTCTGCACAGCAAAATAAACAATCAACAAAATGAAAAGGCAACTTACAGAATGGGAGAAAATATTTGCAAGCCTTATATTTGATAAAAGGTTAATATCCAAAATATAGGGGCAGCTGGGTGGCTCAGTCAGTTAAGTATCTGCCTTCTGCTCGGGTAATGATCCCAGGGACCTGGGATCAAGCCCCGCATCAGGCTCTCTGCTCAGCACGGAGTCTGCTGCTCCTTCTGCCCCTCCCACTCCCCCACTCATGCTTGCTCTCTCTCTCAAATAAAATATTTTAAAAGAAAAAACAAGAAGAGCCAAAATATATCAGAAATTCATACAACTAAGTGAAATCATTCATCATTACTAAGTGAAAGAAGGAAATGCAAATCAAAACCACAATGAGATATCACTTCATACCTGTATAATGACTATCATCAAAAAGACAAGAGATAACAAATGCTAGTGAGGATGTAGAGAAAAGGGAACACATGGATTCCTCATCATAGAGAAGTCTCTGTTTCAAAAACAACATCTACAACTGGGTTTTCATTTCCTAATAATTAATACCTTAAATATCAACTTTTTTCCCAATTAACTCGTAGAAAGTGAATTAATGCTATACTAAATGATGGTACGCTATAATAGCAAAATTGTACACCATATTCATATTGGTTGAGATAATATGTTTAAGAATTTTAGGGAATTAAAAATCACTTACCAAAAATGCTTATTCTGGCAAGGCATTACAAATACCATTTCATAATTAATAGAAAACTGCCAAACTGGAGTTTTTAAACAATATATTTATATTCTAAAGCAAACTTAGGATCATGGACTGCTAGTAGAATTTTTTTGTTCTGTTTATTCATTAATTCAACAAACATTTATGGACCACCTGCTATGTGCCAGGCACTATGCTAGGAACTGGGGATAAAAAGACAAAGTTTCTGCCCCTTAAAGTGTGCACAGTCTAGGGAGAAGCTCCCATTCTGAAAGCAAAGAATTTATGACTAGAAGAGACCTTATAGTTCCCTTATTTCACAAATAAAGAAAATGGTACTCATGGCTAATTAGCCACTCAGGCCAACAGACACTCAGGTCTACAGATTTCCTGCCCCTGTGTTCTTTGAACCACACACTTTCTTTGAGCGGTGATGGCGTACTTCCATGTGGGTGAGGCAGAAACACGGAACTGTGTGCAATATGTGTACAGCTACCAAGTTAGAAACGGAAATACCTAATGGATATAGACAATATAAATATTTAACAATTTAGAGACAGAAATCCCTAACTGATGTGATATCATGATAAAGCCCCAAGAAGAAACTAAAGAACTAAAATAAGAAACTGAACTAAAGGTAATATAATGGTAAGCCTTCTAAGCCATAATCATGGCTTCACCTCTGTTTACTGATATGTTAGGTGGGGATATTAAAAGTACTTATTTTATATGATTGCTGTGAAAAGTAAATTAATTAATTCTTGAAAGCACTTAGTAAGCCTGGTACCTAGTAAACATTCAGTAAATGTTAGGTATTCTTATAGACAATCATTTCTTAAATGCACAAGTATGTCATATAAAGACAAAAAAAAAGAAAAAGAAATGATCTTTCTTTAAGGATTTATCCTATTATTATAATGATAGCCGTATTTTTCTAGCAACTAGTAAAATCTAGTACTAAAACATGTATTACAGAAAAAATATTTAATATGCATAATATCTAATATCTAATATCACCCCTTTCTCTGTAGACATGTATCAGTCTTAAAATTACAAGAAAAATAGACATTAATCAAATTATTACTTTAACAATGAATTGTATTAATAATGAATTATATTATCAATATATCAATCAATTATACTGATTAATTATCAATATAATTATTGATTAGTTATACTGATTAATTATATTAATGAATTGTATTAATTCATAATTTAATTAAATCATCATGTAGCTCAGTATTCCTAAGATTATAAATCCTAAATATCACTGAGAATGTTTAAAGATGACTTTCAAGTAATTAAAAAGTTTAGGCAGCTTTTCTCATCTTATCTAAAATATTAAACTAATTGACACCTTTGAAATAATTATGCATGGAATACATATGAAACTATTTCATTTTAATATCACTCATCATCCAATATCAATAACAAAATAAATAACATATTGATATCCACTTACTGCAATCTCTCTACAAGCCGACATGGATATTCCTGTGCCTTCAATTTGCTTCAATGCATATTCCTTTTCATCTTTTCTGCATACAAACAAAAAAATATTATTTTTTCTAAACATTATTTTCAGATTCAAAATCATACCTACAAAAACAATAAAAATACTCTAGTCTCTCAGTGATATATAAACACTCTCACTATGCATGCATTGCTTACTGCTTCTGATAATATTACAACTACAGAAATATGAAATACCAAAAAAAATTCATGTTACAATGAAAACAGTAGACAGAGCCAAAACACAAAATTCAAAATTGAAACAGGATACTAAACACAGCACTACTTTCAAAAAGTAAACAAGCATAAATATAAACCCAAGCATATTGCAAGATAATTCTACTCCTGTCTTAATTATCTGTAATCTAGGGCGCCTGGGTGGCTCAGATGGTTAAGCGTCTGCCTTCGGCTCAGGTCATGATCCCAGGGTCCTGGGATCGAGTCCCGCATCGGGCTCTCTGCTCCTTGGGAGCCTGCTTCTCCCTCTGCCTCTCTCTCTCTCTGTCTCTCATGAATAAATAAAATAAAATCTTTAATTATCTGTAATCTATGAAAGCATTCTGTTATAAACATTAACTACAAAAATAAATGACAGATGTAAACTTCTATATTTGTTTAAAGTAATTTCATAGTATAAGAACCACTTAATAGGAGGGATGGGCTCTAGAAATATGTCAACCCATTGGGACACCCTACTTCTGACCTAGGATAGGGGACATTCAAAAGCCTCAAGACCTCAACCAAAAGCCTTGGAAAGTCTTTAAAACTCTAGCCACCAACATCTCATTCTCAAGAACTCTAGGAAAAACCTAGTAGGTACAGTGAATTTTCCAAAAAATGGAGGCAGGGTTAGGAATTCTGGGAAATCCCAGTAATTACCAGGGTGCTCAACCAAGGGAAGACATCAGTTCAATAATGGTGATACATGGGGCGCCTGGGTGGCTCAGTTGGTTAAGCGACTGCCTTCGGCTCAGGTCATGATCCTGGAGTCCCGGGATCGAGTCCCGCATCGGGCTCCCTGCTCGGCGGGGAGTCTGCTTCTCCCTCTGACCCTACCCCCTCTCATGTGTTTGCTCTCTCTCACTCTCTCTCTCTCAAATAAATAAATAAAATCTTTAAAAAAAAAAAAAATAATAATAATGGTGATACAGTCCATAAAAAAATAGTATCACATGAGGGGCGTCTGGGCGGCTCAGTCATTAAGTGTCTACCTTCGGCTCAGGTCATGATCCCCCGAGGGTCCTGGGATTAAACCCCACATTGGGCTCCCTGCTTAGCGGAGAGCCTGCTTCTCCCTCTCCCTCTGCCCCTGCCTCTCTCCCTAACTTATGCTCTCTCTCTAATAAATAAATAAAATCTTAAAAAAAAAAAATAGTATCACAACACAGTATCCTCAGGGTACTGACACCAGAACCAGACATAGCAAAATGTCAGAAATGTGGTTCATATTATGGGTTGTTCTGATAAGAGGAGTATCATCCACACCTATGAGTTTTGTCTTTTGATTATATTGGAGCCTCAGCAAACTTTCATCATGTCATGATGGTTTTCTCAAATGATAGCACCTAAATGGTGCCACATCTGTCTTACTTACCTATTCCTTATCTTCCCCATTCTGTGTTTACTAGCAGATAAAGCAGTTTTGTAAGTAGGCTCCACACATAGCATGGAGCCCAACACCGGGCTTGAACTCGAGACCCTGAGATCCTGAGATCAAGACCTGAGCTGAAATCAAGAGTTGGACACCTAACTGAATGAGCCACCCAGGTGCCCCACAAATAAAGCAGTTTAAGAGGTTATTTGTTATTTTAAAACATTTTACATGCCTTTTGAAGATTTTCACAATCATCTATGGTTTGGGCAAATAAGTGAATTATAGTTACTTTTCCCCCACAATTTGAAAATTATATCCATATTTTTCTTCCAATATATGGCATTCAGGAAATAATTAAGCAGCATTTTGATAAACAGAAAACACACCAGATATATCAAAAGGATATAGACTGTTATGCAATTATTAAAATGATATTCATGACCATCATCAGAAAATGGAAAACATTTACTATATATTAGTGAGAAAATACACCAATTATACCATATAAAAATATACATACATCTAGACATATGCTGAAGATGATTAAAAAATGAAAATTAGTGTGTTAAAATGTAGGAACTTATGTTAATTAACTTTAGTGCTAATATTATATTATACTGTCTTTTAAATTAGAATTAGAGGGAAAAAGAGAAAAGCCAAAATAATTTGACACGCTGAAAATAGTCACCTACTAAAATAATCCTTAGTATCTTCAAAGTATTATCTCAGACATGTTTTAAAAAGCGAAGTCAAAACTAGGGAGAGCTTAAGTGATCACTTTTTCCTTTTTCTCTATCCTGTTTCCTCCAAACATAAAGCTAGACTTTTTTCAGACCACCCAGAAGCCATTAAGAAGTACAAACAGCAGGTGACTGAATGTAATTAAAGCCAAATGTGCCCCCCCGACACACACACCTTAAATGTGCGTGTGAACATGTGTGTGAGAGCACTTAGGCCTGAGATGTTTAACACAACGCTCACGATGCAAATTTCACATTTAATAATTAATTTAACTACCAAGTACTATTGCTAAATTTTTAAGAAATTTGTTAAATTTATTAAAACAAAATTATATAAGCTTTCTGGAAATTTTTCAATGAAATCATAATTTTTTAAAACAGAAGTATTTCAATCCCCAGTTCCCCTAAATGAAGTGCTCCAGAAGCTCATGTAATTGCATGGTTTTATTTTTAATACCGTAAAGAATATTACACAATCTGGATAGGTTATTGTTGCTATGGAAACTATAAGATTTTTTTTTTTTTTGCAGTAAGTCAAAAAGTGCAAAATTAACACATCACATTAATGACTTTTGAATTTCACATCCAGGCTGTCAAAGGAATTTGAAAGCAGAATAAACTGACGCATAGGCCTTTACTCTGAATTTTATGGATGGGATCTAGGAACAAACCCAGTAATTATTTCACTTAATAAATTTAAATATAACTTCTATCTCCCAAATTAGCAAAATACTCAAAGATCTGCAAACTTAAGGTTTATCTGCAGCTTTGAAATTGAAAATGAAAGAAAGTGGGTATCTCATGACCATTTCTCTTGTATATTAACTGTCAGACGATGAGTGATAATGTGGCACCTCTGAGGTTCACCATATGAAGAAGTGGCAGATCCCGGAGGGCACATGGGACTCACTTTCACCATTGCACTATGTTAGTGCCAGTCTTTGGTCAGATGCCAACACCTTAGTTATGGAAACTACAGATGCATTCTTTCCCACAATGCCCACAAATACTTCAATGATTAGCAGGTGGGGCAGAGAGGCTTTGTTGCTCTCAACGTATGGGAGTGCTGCCCCTCTTAGGAACTTTCTCTAAGGGGTAGTGACAATTCATACCCCACAGCTTAGGTGTCTCAGGCACACATAACATTAAGTATCGTAAAGGAATAATTTGTTCTTTTACATGACAAGGCTGAAAAGCAGGTAAACCTGCCCTACCTACATTGCTATGAGAGTCTGGCTTTTAGAGGCAGCTTGTTCTTTCTTAAAATGATCTTATTTCTAAATTACTTTAACTTCTAGGGTGCCTGGGTGGCTCAGTCGGTTAAGCGTCTGCCTTCAGCTCAGATCATGATCCCAGGGTCCTGGGATCGAGCCCCACATTGGGCTCCCTGCTCAGCGGGAAGCCCGCTTCTCCCTCTCCCACTCCCCCTGCTTGTGTTCCCTCTCTCGCTGTCTCTCTCTTTCTCTGTCAAATAAATAAATAAAATCTTTAAAAAAAAATAAATTAACTTCTAAATAAAAATACTTTATTATTTACTGTATTAAAGGCAGACAAAGCAATTCCAAAGCCTTCAGAGAAACTGCTTTCTAAATCAGTGCATATTAGATACTATGGTTAGAGCAACTGCATATTGATAATAATCAAAGGAGGTTACTAAATAAATCCAGGAGAATCAAAAATACATAAATTTGTAGCATAAACATGTATATATTTAATATGTAATTTTTTTAATTCAAAGACATTTCACATGAATATGGCTGCAATGTATATCAAAACCACGTGGGCTTCACTCTCAGCAGTGACAAAGAAAAACAATTATTCAACAAGAACATTATGTAATAACAAAATAGAAAAATAAATTTGGAAGAGACTGCAATTCTATTAAATTTTCCATCTGAGACACTATGTTCTGGAAAACTCGTGATGCAAGCAATTCTATAGATAGTAGAAAATATAAGAACATGTATTTGTACAAATTGTAGAAATTGCTGCCTTAAAATGAAAGCTTGATCCCAGGCAGAAAACCAGTATCAGTGTTAGAATCTAAATGTAATTCAGGAAAGAATTTCTCAAGCTTAAAGAAGCAAGTTCAGGAACATCTCTTGAATAAAATATTAGGAACTGGTTTAATGAAAAAGATAGTCTTATGCCTTTCAATAATGTCCAAACTTGGTGGCCAGCCTCTAGTCACTTTTAGCAAGGTGAAGCACCATTCGGTAGCCTGTATGTACAACTATAGGCCAAAACCCCATCTGTTATCATCATAATTAGGCCCAAGGCTTTTTTGACTCCTATCAATACTACTACCAAGTGTCCAGATCAGCCCTGGGCCATCTTTGGTCCTAAGGATCTCTGACAGACAAAAAAATTAGAAGCATCTTTCAAGATAAGATGAGGAAATTCAAGCTCAAGCAAGGCTGAGATAAAAATTTTAATCTTCATGGGGCGCCTGGGTGGCTCAGTCCAATGAGTGTCTGACTCTTGATTCTGGCTCAGGTTATGATCTGAGGGTCCTGGGATCAAGTCCTGCGTGGGGCTCTCAGTGCTGGGGAGTCTGCTTGAAGCTTCTTTTTCTCTTCCTCTCCCTATGCCCCTCCCCCTGCTCATTCACTCTCTAAGATAAATAAATAAATCTAAAAAAATTTTAGTCTTCAAACTAATAGGGTTAAAATCCTTTTCTTATTGTTTATAAGGAAAACAGAAGAGGCTTACTATTTTATTTTACATCAACCAACGAAAACCTACTGAGTAAATATTGTGTGTCCCAACACTGTGCAAACTCTGAGGATGAACAAAATTAGAGACTGACTATCCTAGATATCATGGAGTTCACAATCCCCCTGGAAAGAGATTCTGGGTGAGTGGGAAATATAAACAAATAACTCTGATATGACTTCCACTAAACCCAGGATGTATGCATAACAGACACAGAGAGGAGGAGACTAATGTTTCTTTCAGAGCTTCAGGGAAGGTAACTCCATGAGTGATGCCTTTAAGGGAGGAGTTCCCCAAACAGAGAAGGGATGAAGGGGTCAGAGAATTGCAGGCAGAAGTACAGCATGAGAAAAATAACAGAGGCATATTCCGGAAAGTGCTACTATTCAGTATGGCTTGAAGCTGGGGCAGGATGAAAGGAGCAAGAGACAAGGTTAGAAAAGTAAAGGGAAGGGACCCTATGAGTCCTGCAAAAAAGCTTGTGTTTCATATGTCAACAGTGTGGAGCAAAAGGTTTTTAGAACAGAAAAGGTAGTTAACAGATCTTAGCTCAGAAAGATAACTGTGGTAACTAGAAACTGGTGGCAGAGCAAACATTTGGTAGTTTGCGTCAAAAGTCCAGATAAGAGAAGATGAAGAACTAGATTAGAACAGTGGCAGAAGAGAACAAATATGGATTCAAAAGACATTTCTGAGTCAGAACTGACAGAATTTAGTAAACAATTTGATTCTGTAGGTGAAAGAAAGGAAGACTCTGAAGATGGATGGAGTCTCCACTTTGTCCAATTGTGTAAATGAGAACACCACTAACCAGAGAGATGATGGCGTGAATAAATGGAGACCAGGAAATATAAGATTTTACTCTACAGGCAATGAAAGTTACGTATGAAGATTAATCTCATTAGGAAGGACTGAATTAAAGGTATGAAAAACAATGAGGAGGTGACTGCAATGTAAGTGTGAGCAGGTTAAGGACCTGGATTCGTATAAAAGAATGTTAGCTCCAAAACGGGTATAAGACGACCCTGTTAAGCCCTCCTCATTTTAAAGATAAAGAAGCTAGGCAAGCAGCCGGAAGCAGAGCTGAGACAAAATCTTCCAATTCCAAGTCCAACATTCTCCGTAACAGAGTGGTAACAGTAAGACTGGAGAAAAGAAGGAACACTTGTGACAGTCATTCTAAAAAGGGAATTGGCAGGACCAAGTTAACAAATAGTGAAGATCAAGAAGGCTGAATCAAGGAGAAGTCTGAGGTTCTGAGCTTGCTGATGGGAAGGATGATACCACAAAGAACAAGACTTGGGCAGATCTCAGGAGGCCCTTCAGCTCACAAATGATTCTTTTCAATAGAAAGAAAAACTCCAACCAAAAATGAAAATATCTGAGAAGTTCAAAAGAGAGATGCCCTAAAGATGTTTACTTAGGAACTACCATAGTAGTTTCAGATTGAAAGGACTTGAGCCTACATACGTGATATTGGATTAGAGGAAGTAGAACAAAGATGACCTTCTTGGTGTCTAGAAAAGAACTTGAGGCAAGAGGGGGGTAGGGGGAGAGACAGAGAAGGAAGAAAAGACAAAAGGCAGAACAATTTCTGAACACTTCTCTCTCACATCCCTTAAGAAGACAAACTATTCTATGAATTCGTCAAATTTCCTTTTCCAAACCTTAAGAGTAGAATTCAAAAAAATGAAATCATCAGAGATATAGTATCCAAGATGGTACAATATTACCAGTTTTTATAGTTAGGTGTTATCAATAAGACATTCTTCAAACAATATGACACCTGAGTCTTACCAACAAACTTTTCTTCAAGAATGTGTACATAAAGCAATATCCTATCCCTTTCTTTTAATATGTGATGATTGGGCTTAACAGATTAAGAGCCTTCCTCTTATGGAATAAAAAATTTGGAAAAACAAAAACCAAAAAAGATCACTTAGTTTCACACTGGTATCATTTTGAGTTATTCAATATCATGAACTCAGTATTCAGCCAGCCTAATAATAACAATTCTTTATTTGGGAACGCTTTCCTTTATTATATAATACCATAATATTTTTAAATTTTTTATCATGAAATTTTCCAAAACTGAACAAAAAAATACAGTGATATTCTACGTATCTGTCACACAGCTTCAACAAATCATCAACACATGGCCAGTCTTATTTCCACTGCCTACCCCCTCTTGATTATTTTGAAACAAAACCCAGACACCACACCATTTCACTCATAAACAGTTCAACACCATAATATTTTTAATTATCAGAAATTTTTTTTGTTTAAATAATAACAGACTTTTAAAATAATTCTGAAATATTAAAAACCTGTAACACAAGTTACTCTATTTTGTATTCCCCTTATTAATAAAAAATTCCAAATAGTATTAGCACCCTCTTTATGTCTTCATCTATCAAACATTTCATCTACTCATTCTCTAAACATCACCAAAATACAGTAATGGTCTCCTTACTGAAGTTCAGGATTCCCTTGCAACATGGAAATTTGACAAGAGTTTATCGTTTTGTCTTCATTCTTTAGAAAGACTGTCTTTATTCAGGTTTTCTTAAAAACTGATCAATGTATCTCTTTCTCTGGAAAATAACCTTTCATGTTATACTGTGTCCTTCATTCAGAATTCCAATTCAAATAAACATTTACTAATTCAAAGGCTCTAAAATGATAAAATTTCAGAAACTCCTATCATGGCAGATTTGTACTGCTCAGAAGTTACTTTAATTAAAACAAATATAGGGGCGCCTGGGTGGCTCAGGTCATGATCCCAGGGTCCCGGGATCGAGCCCCGCATCGGGCTCCCTGCTCGGCAGGAAGCCTGCTTCTCCCTCTCTCACTCCCCCTGCTTGTGTTCCCTCTCTCGCTGTGTCTCCCTCTGTCAAATAAATAAAATCTTAAAAAAAAAAATTTAAAACAAATATACCTGCAGTAATACTTTAAGACATAAGGCATCAAAGCGTTAAGTTTAAAACAAATAATTCAGGACTGTATTACACAGAAAGCAATCATTAGCAAATATTTCATATAAACCAAATTGTTAATATAAAATATTATCTTCCTAGGAGCATTCTTGAATCTCAAATCAGATTTGCTTACTACAGAGGGTAATAGAGCAAGAATGCCACACTGTCCTTTTGGTAATATTTTACTAAGCATGTGCTGTGTGCCAGGCCTTGTGTTGGGCATCAGGAACAGTAGGAAGAACAAGATGATCCTTTCCCTTGTGAACCTTCACATTGAGAGGCACACCAGCAATGGACACAATCTGATAAGCACAACAGCAGATGCATATGCAAAGTACATCAGATAAAGAATGCAAAGGCTTTGGTTCTGGTGAAAGGGACAGACAGAAGGCTATCAGGTAAGTAAGTTTCAAAGGGAACATCTGAGTGGACCTTGAGAGGTGAGTAGGATTCCATCAAGCAAAAAAGAAGGGGCAGGGTCTTATGGACACCAGAAATGTATGGACAAAGTCTAAAGATTAAAATCTATGCTACATTCAAGATATTAGCAAAAGACTTATATAACTGGAACACGAGATGAAATAGCACAAAAAGAGCAAAGTAGAATTAGCATAGTCTTTATGGTATGCTAATAAGTTGGCATTTTTCCTGTATAATGAATGGGAAACCATCAGAAGTTTTTAAGCAAGAGAAACATATGATCAAACAGATACTCCCAACAAGCAGACAGTGTGCAGGATGGATCAGAGGATTTAAAACCAGAGGTTGGGCAAATAGTGTAAAAGTTCTGGAAAGGGTTGATAAGGACAAAATCAGAGTAAATACAGTTAAGAATGGAAAGAATGTATGCAAGAGGCATTCCAGAGATAGACGCATCTACCATAGCCAAATATATATAGGCACACTGAAGGCATTAAAGAAATACTTGATGCATAAATGTGTATGCACATCTGTGTATGTATATGAGAAAGAGCTGAACAGCCAGAGAAGCAGCTAAACATGACTGAGGTTTCTAAGCCAGAGTGTTGTCTCAGTGAAAGTAAAGCCATTTACACTGTACCTTCTACACCCTCCCCTTCCCCACAAATAATACTGACAATGAGCCAGTTCATAAGTAGAGAATAAATTCATTTTGGACATGGTGATTTTGAAGTGGCTACTAGATAGCCAGAAGAAGATGAAAAAAAGGAAATAACGGAATTTGGAAAAGAAAACATCACTACGGCAGCAACTGTTAAAACCATAGAAGTAAATGTGATCACAAGAGAAAGTGCTCAGAAGAAAAAAAGAGCTGAAGATGGTAGCCATTGCTCTTTCATATCATGGCACCAACCTACCAGGGAAATTAACCATGCTCACAGCAGAGGTGAAGGGACTCATAGGCTTCCAGGGCCCCAAAATCCACCGATGGCCAAAGAACTTAGAGGATTAGGGGTGCCTGCGTGGCGCAGTCGGTTAAGTGTCCAACTCTTGGTTTCAGCTCAGGTCATGACCTCATGATCATGGGATCGAGTTCCGTGTAGGGCTCCATGCTCAGGGCAGAGTCTACTTGAGATTCTCTCTCCCTCTAACCCTCCCACTAATGCTCTCTCTCTCAAATAAATAAATAAATCTTAAAAAAAAAAAAGATATTAGAGGATTAAAAATAGGACCCATATAATGATGTACTGTAAAAAAATTACAAAAAAAAAAATAGGACCCATAACCCATACACAACGCCCGTGCCCCTGGGGTTGGTAAGCCCTCCTCTAATTAATGCCACCCTCCAACAGGCTACAGGAAGAGAAACTTTCAAAAGACCTTGACAGGCAAATCTAGATGTGAGACACTCTACAAGAAAATTGGCCTGGCTCCTAAAAAGAAAAAAAAAAAGAAAAAGGTAGACTGGGGGGGAGGGGGGAGTCTATTCAAGACATGTAACAACTAATAGTGTGCATGAAAATCCCGACTAGACTGTTGTTCAAATAAAAACAACTAAAAAGTCAGGGCATCTGGGTGGCTCAGTCAGTTAAGCATCTGACTCTTGATCTCAGCTCAAGTCTTGATCTCAGGGTTGTGAGTTCAAGTCCTGTGTCGGGCTCCATACTGGACATGGAGCCTACTTTAAAAAAAAAAAAAAAACAGCTAAAAAGGTTTATTTGTGGGACACCAGTGAAAATTTAATTTATACACTAGACAATTTATCATTGTTAATTTTATTTTTTAATTTTTATTTTATTAATTTTCTTAAGTAGAGGATAATTTATGATGGCTATGCAGAATATCCTCATTCTCAGGAGATACAGGTTCAGGTATTTTGGGGTCTCATGTCATGACACTGGCAATTTATTTCAAATGGTTCAACAGCAACAAAAGACACACACACACACACATATACAAAGTGAGAGATAAAGCAATACAGAAAAATGATAACAAAACTGAAATCTAGGTGGAGGGTATGTGGATGTTTATTGTTCTACAGTTTAAACTTTTTGGTTTTGTTTTTTTTTAATTTTTTATTTATTTGTCAGAGGGAGAGAGCAAGTGAGCACAAGCAGGGGAGTGGCAGGGGAGTGGCAAGCGGAGGGAGAGGGAGAAGCAGACTCCCCGCTGAGCAGGGAGCCTGCTTCTGCCTCTGACCCTCCCCCCTCTCATGTGCTCTCTCTCTCATTCTCTCTGTCTCAAATAAATAAATAAAATCTTTAAAAAAAAACAAAACAAAACAAAGCTGGGCAAAAGCATAGAAGCAAAGTCAAACGGGAGGGAATAGAGGAAAGCTGGTCATATTTGGCAGCTACTGATGTTTTGTAACAGCATGGACCAGTAGAACACGCACTTTGCTCAAACTCTCTCAAGATCTGTAACATACTCTACTTTGTTATTAAAATTACTTAGAATTGACTCATGTCTTATTTCCCAATTCCCAAATGAGGAAGGAGACTATCTTACTCATTTCTCTATATTCTTTAGGAGCTAACAAAGTGTCTTGCAAATCGTAGAAACTAAACATTTGTTGCACTGAAATAAACATATTTATTAGTCTTGATAAACTTAAAAAATATTTTCAGCATATAGAAAATCTGAAAAAACTTCTTTAAAAAATATATTTTCTAGGGGCGCCTGGGTGGCTCAGTCCTTAAGTGTCTGCCTTCTGCTCAGGTCATGGTCCCAGGGTCTTGGGATCGAGTCCCACATCCGGCTCCCTGCTCAGCAGGAAGCCTGCTTCTCCCTCTCCCACTCCCCCTGCTTGTGTTCCCTCTCTTGCTGTGTCTCTCTGTCAAATAAATAAATAAAATCTTTAAAAATATATATTTTTTTCTAAAGACAAAAGTAAAATATTCCGGAAGATAAAATAATAGTCATAAGCAAATACCAATACTTTTTAATGGAAAAGTAATCATATCTAAAAATTTACCAGAAAGCAACTATCTCCTTCTAGAAGGAAAGGAGAAAAATATGAATATTTTGTCATTCTCGAACCCAGCACTGTCAGATCAAATAGAACTAGATCAACAACTTGTTCCTTTAGGTACATTTCATATTTCAGTCTTCACAAAATCATCTCAAATCATAAGTCTCAATGAAAAATAAATACTTAAAAGAAATTAACAGTCAAAACTATAGCCAGGGCACTGGGGTGCAAGAGCACCTGGCTCCAGGGGTCCCAAATAGACCAGGTTTGGCCACTCGCAGCTGACAAAATCCAAAGGCAGAGAGACAGGATGAGTGTGGTGAAACAAAGGAATTTATTTCTGTGAGGCCAACAGCCGGAAGACTGCAGACTAGCCTCTCAAAGACAGTCTCCAAAGGGCTGAAACTAATTCCAGGTTTATATAAAGAAAACGTGGGGCAAAGGTGGGTGGGTACATGCAGGTAGTCAGTGAAGGTCAAATGGATCACTGTCATGGAGTCAATACCAAGTGGGGTCTTACAGGCTCAGGGCAGTCCTTATTGCGTCAGGGGGTAGTTTTGATTCCCATTAGGGGATGCTCTGCCCTCAAGGTCTTCCGCCTGAGCCAAGAGACAAACAGGGAAAGAAAAACCCAACTAAAAAGTTTGAGTCAAAAGGGAGGCAGCTGAAGTCCTCTTTTAAGATTCAAAATCAACACTTAAAATTTAAATATATATCACTTTTTCACCATATGACTTAAGTTTCTGCCAAACCTAGACCACTGAGGAACCTTCTTTTGATAAAATTTAGGTTTTCCATGTTTTCCTGCCTGACCTTAACTACTGTGATAATAGAAAATGTGTTATTGTGATAGAGTAAGAAATATGTATTTTGGTCTTCCTCCAAGGTTCCTGGCTCACATCTCCTAAAACCCTTGTAATTTCCTAAGTGTTTAGAGCATAGAAGCATCTTTTATTATAATATTTGGTTTTTGTTCCTGGAATAGCTCCAGAAGGATAAAAGTGAAAGAAACTCTTTTGTTATTCATAACAAGTCCCTTTCAACCAGACCTGAGTTTATGTTAATGAGGTGATGTTTAGAAAGCCTCTAGATAACCACTGGACGGGGGCTGGTCAATAGGGGGAAAACTAGGTGATGAGAACTTTCACCCCACCCCTCAACCTCACCCACATCCCTAAGAAGGGGGCTGGAGGTTGAAAATCAATGATCAACAATTTAATCAATCACGCCTGCATAATGAAGCCTCAACTCTGAAGTACAGAGTTCTAAGAGCTCTAGATGGATGAACAAGAATACATATACTTGCCAGGAGGGTGGCATACCCCAAAACTCCATGGGGACAAAAGCTCCGGTGCTCCAGACCTTCCAGACACAGATCTAGCCCTATATATTCTTTATCTGGTTGTTCATCTGTATTCTTTAATATATCCTTTGTAATAAACCAGTAATCTAGTAATTAAACCGTTTTCCTGAGTTCTGTGAGCCATTCTAGCAAATGATTGAACTTGCAGATGGTGTCATAGGAACCTCCAATTTGTAGTCGAGTTGGACAGAAACTGTAGGTGACTTGGGAACCCACCACTTTCTATGGGGGTCTGAAGCTGGGGGCAGTCTTGTGGGACTGAGCCCTTAGGCTGTGGAGTCTGCACCAACTTCAAGCAGTTAGTGTCAAAATTGATTAAATTGTAGAATACTCAGATGGTTTTGAAGAACTTGTCAGTATGAGAAAATAGTCACACATCTGGTATCAGAAGTGTTCTGGGAAGTGTTGGGTTTAAGTAAGTAGAACTGTGAATAGAGAGAAACAAGAGTTTTTCCTTTCGGAGAGTCTATTTAATAATACAGTAAGTATCCTTGCTAGATCCCAAACCATTTGAACCATTATAATCCACAATCTCTGAAATACACTTGAAAGAAAAAAGTGAAATCCTTTAAAGGACTTTACTTGAAACCTTAATCAACATGGCACATAAATCATAAAGTAAAAAGTCAGGTATTAGTTATTAAGAATTAATTTTTTTTAAAGGTTGCCATGGAGGGGGTTCCTGGGTAGCTCAGTAGGCTTAGCATCTGACTCTTGGTTTCAGCTGTCATGCCAGGGTCATGAGATTGAGCCCTGCATCGGGTTCGGCACTCAGTGGGAAGTCTGCTTGGGATTCTCTCTCTCCCTCTCCCTCTGCCCCTCCTCCCACTCATGTACTCTCTCTCTAATAAAATAAATAAATAAAATCTTTTTAAAATTAAAATAAAATAAAAAAAATAAAAGTTTCCATGGAGGTTTACCTGAATTAGTTTGTATAAAAATTCAGGTAAACAATGTTGTCAAATGATCCATTTCATGAGATGTCAACCTAAGGCCAAATTTTAGTCACTAAAAAGCTAAAACACAAGAAGTTAGTAATATGCATGCCTGGGTGGCTCAGTCAGTTAAGCGTCTGCCTTCGGCTTGGGTCATGATCCCGGGGTCCTGGGATCGAGCCCCACGTTGGGCTCCCTGCTCAGCGGGGAGTCTGCTTCTCCCTCTGCCTCTGCCGCCCCCTCCCCACTTGTGCTCTCTTGCTCTCAAACAGACATATAAAATCTTTAAAAAAAAAAGAAGAAGAAGAAGAAGTTAGGAATATAAAGCTGCTGCTCACCCAAGAAAAAAGATAAATACCAATTATAAGAACCAGCCAATTAACTCATAATTTATGGGGAAACAACATATTTTTTCTGTTATCCTTGAATCATCTTTAGAACAAAATTTAATACCATCCAATGGCACAGCACATTTATAATAAGAGTTATAATAATAGCTATATTTATATAGTCCTTAGTCTGAGGCAGGCACCACTTTAAAAGCCTCAATGATACTAACTTGTTTAATCCTCACAATATACTGTGAAGCAGATACTATTGCCATTCCATCATATAGATGAGGACACTGAAAGCAGAGAGGTTAAGTAACTCACTCTAGATCACACAGCTAGGTAAGTGGCAGATCAGGATTTGCCTGGATTTAGGAAGTCTGTCTTCAGAGTCTATGCTTTTAATCACTGCAGCTTCATCTCTTCTTATTCCCCTTCTGGAAAAAGGGAATAGCATGTACCACAGGCAAAAGAGTTCTATGCATTTGAAGTTCAGTAAGGCTGATTTAGAATAGGGGAAAGCAATTTAAAGCTGAAGAAGGAGGCGGGGCCAGATCAAGCAGAACAGGTAAGCCACATTAAAGAAACCGGACTTTTTTTTATTTTTAAGATTTATTTATTTGAGAGAGAGATTTAAAATTTAAGATTCCTTTGATCTTCCATTTCTCCCCAGCTTTTGCTCTCTCTGCACTTGCTATAGTGATTGCTCTAAGATAAGGTTAAGGACTGATGACATGGGAGTTATGTTCTGTGATCTACTCTCTCATACTCAAAACCTAATAAGCAAATCCAGTTGAAATGATTTTAAGAGAAAAATAGAGGATAGGAGTTCTCATTTAAAATAAAAGACAGGGGTGCCTGGGTGGTTCAGACAGTTAAATGTCTTGATTGCAGGTCAGGTCCTTAGATCAAACCCCCATCAGGCTCTGCACTCAGCGTGCTCTAAATCAATCAATCAATCAATCTAATCTTTAAAAAAATAAAAGACAAAATTTGTTCTATTGCATTTTACTACTACAGCAGGAATTCTTCTTATATTTTTATATTATATTGTCAAATCACAAAATACTTCCTATTTTTGACCCTCTGTCTTTACCATGGTGACGAATCTCCCTGATCTCTCTTTCCCCTTATTATTCCTATCCATTAGACCAAGCTTTCCAGAAATTTGTAACACTTTAGTCTAAGGTCAAAGCTCTCTTCTCTGCATTGACCAAGCACAATTCTGTATTATACATATGACATTCATCACATACCACTTTGTATGGTACTTTTCTATAATGTATGACTTAGAGAGCATGGGATATGGAATTATACACCTGTTACACTAAGTCACACAGTTAATAAGTTAAGTTACTTATACCCTCAGGTTGCCAGTTTTTGCATTTGTAAATTGAGAATAATAGTAACAACATTGCACAACTGTTTTGAAGATAATTGAGATCACATATGTAAAGTGCCTAGCACTGTGTCCAGCTAT
Organism: Neomonachus schauinslandi; assembly: GCF_002201575.2. Classification (NCBI taxonomy): domain Eukaryota; kingdom Metazoa; phylum Chordata; class Mammalia; order Carnivora; family Phocidae; genus Neomonachus; species Neomonachus schauinslandi. The sequence continues at coordinate 50,481,924 of NC_058410.1, read as the reverse complement.
AAGCTCAATAATTGTCAGTTCTTGCATCAAAACTGTAAACTTTTCTTAGAATAATACTAAAGATGTCCATGAATAGACATTTCAATTTGAATGCTTGGGAAGGGGGGCGCCTGGGTGGCTCAGTCTGTTAAGTGTCCAATTCTTGATTTTGGTTCAGGTCATGATCTCAGGGTTGTGAGATCCTGGGCATGGAGCCTGCTTAAGATTGTTTCTGGGCGGGGCGCACCTGGGTGGTGCAGTTGGTTAAGCATCTAAATCTTGGTTTCTGCTCGGGTCATGATCTCAGGGTCATGATCTCAGGGTTGTGAAATCAAGTCCCAGGTCAGGCTCTGCACTCAGAGCAGAGTCTGCCTGAGACTCTCTCTGGCCCTTCCCCGATCCCTCTCTAAAATAAATAAATCTTAAAAAAAAAAAAAAAAGGATTATCTCTCTCCTTCTCCCCTCTGCCCCTCACCCCCAAAAAAGAGTGCGTAGGAAGTGACACAGGAATATGAGTTTTTGGCAAATATTAACAAAAATGGAACAGAACATTTGAAATTAACATTTCCTATATGGATAATAAGTTTTCTGAAACAAGATGTCATTATCATGTGTATCTTTGTAGCCATCACAATACCTAGCAACTAACAATCAAATATTTCATGGATTAATTGATTAGAGGACTGATGTTATTGGTTATCTCCCTTTTCTACCTCCTTTCTAATGGAGGTTTACAGTAAGAGTCTAGAATTAAGTTTTTTATTCAACAAACTGTTTTGCCTATTGTAGTGCCTATTGAACCCTACAAGTGTTATAATAATATATTGAGCTAAAATCTTTGTTCTTTGGAAGTTGACAAGAGAGTGGAGGAACTAAGTAATATGTGCAGTTTCTAAATATAAGGTATTATATGAAAAACTACCTGAATCCCATGATTTAAAATACTTTTATAACCATCAATTTAATCTTATCTTTCTTTTTTTTTTTTTAAGATTTTATTTATTTGTTTGAGAGCGAGAGAATGAGAGAGAGCACATGAGAGGGGGGGAGGGTCAGAGGGAGAAGCAGACTCCCTGCTGAGCAGAGAGCCCGATGCGGGACTCGATCCAGGGACTCCAGGATCATGACCTGAGCCGAAGGTGAGCCACCCAGGCGCCCGTATCTTTCTTTTTGTTTCTTAAGATTTTATTTATTCACTTGAGAGAGAGAGAGAGCATGAGCGATGGGGAAGAGGCAGAGGGAAAAGCAGACTCCCTGCTGAGCAGGGAGCCCATTGCTCAATCCCAGGACCCTGGGTAGACGTTTAATCGTCTGAGCACCCCCAATCCTATCTTTCTTTTAGAAATTTCAATGAGGGGAAGGAGGCCTCCTATGACCTAATATGAATAGTACATTACATCTCTTATACTACTGACTGGGATAATCTATCAAGATTGTCATACTTCATGAAGAGAAACTAGATGGGTTTCCTGCTAAGATTAGGAACAAGGTACTCCTATTCAATATCACACTGGAAGTCCTAGCTAATACAGTAAGATAAGGAAATAAAAAGTATACAGATTGAGAAGGAAGAAATAAAACTCTTCGTTCACAGATGATATGATTGCCTTGGGAGAAAATCCTAAAGAATCAACAAAAAACTCCTGGGACAAATAAATTATTATAGCAAGGTTGCAGGATACAAGGTTAATAAACAAAAGTCAATTACTTTCTTATATACCAGAATGAAAAGTTGGAATTTAAATTAAAAACACAATAACATTTACATTAGCACCCCCAAAAATGAAATACTTAGGTATAAATCTAACAAAACATGTACAAGATCTATACAAGGAAAACTGAGGAGAGAAATAAAAAAAGATCTAAATAAAGGAAGAGATATTCCATGCATGTGCCTAAGAAGGCCCAATATTGACAAAATGTCTGTTTTTCCCAATGTGATCTATGGATTCAACAAAATCCCAATCAAAATCTCAGCCAGTTATTTTGTATTGACAAAATGTCTCTCAAGTTGACACGGAAAAGCAAAGGACTCAGAATATCCAACATAATATTGAAGAAGAAGAAGAAAGCAGAAGATTGACATTACCCAACTTCAAGATTTACTATAAAGCTATAGTGATCAAGACAGGGTAACATTCGCAAAAGAACAGGCCAATAGATTAATAGAATGGATAGAGAGCCCAAAAATAGGCCCACATAAGTATATTCAAATAATCTTTGACAAAGCAACAAAGGATAGCATTAGAGAAAAAAAAGTCTTTCAACAAACGGTGCTTGAACTAATGGACATCCACATGCAAAAATACTAATCTAGTCACAGACCTTGCACCCTTCACAAAAATTATTTCAAAATGGAACATAGATCTAAATGTAAAATACAAACCAATAAAACTCCTATAAGATAATGGAAGAGAAAATCTAGATGACTTTGAGTTTGGAGATGACTTTTGACTAAAAATTAAAACTTCTGCTCTGCAAAAGACACTTAAGAGACTAAAAAGACAAGCCACAGATTGGGAGAAAATATTTGCAAAATATGTATCTGTTAAAAGACTGGTATTCAAAATATACAATTTAATATTATTAAAATGCAACAATGAGGGGCACCTGGGTGGCTCAGTTGGTTAAGTGTCTGACTCTTGATCTCAGCTCAGGTCTTGATCTCAGGGTCGTGAGTTCAAGCTCTGCATTGGGCATGGAGCCTACTTAAAACACAAAAACAAACAAACAAAAAAAACCCTCAACAGTAAGAGAACAAATAACCCCATTTTAAAATGGGCAAAAGACATCTCAGCAAAGAAGATATGCAGATGACAAATAAGCATATGAAAAGCTGGTCAACATCACATGTCATTAGACTGTTGCAGATTAAAACACAAAATGAAGGGCACCTGGGTGGCTCAGTCCTTAAGCGTCTGCCTTCTGCTCAGGTCATGATCCCAGGGTCCTGGGATGGAGCCCCACGTCGGGCTCCCTGCTCCACAGGAAGCCTGCTTCTCCCTCTCCCACTCCCCCCACCTGTGTTCCCTCTCTCGCTGTGTCTCTCTCTGTCAAATAAATAAATAAGATCTTAAAAAAAAAAAAAAAAACACAAAATGAGATACCACTATACACCTATTAGAATGGCTAAAATCCAGAAGATCAAATGCTGACAAGGGTATGAAGCAACAGTAAAGCTCATTTATTGTTGGTGGAAGTACAAAATGATATAGCCACTTTGGAAGAGTTTGGCAGTTTCTTACAAAACCAAACATTCTCTTATCATATGATCTAACAATTACACTCCTTGGTATTTACCCACACGAATTGAAAACTATATCCACACAGAAATCGGCACATGAATGTTTATAGCAGCTTTATTCATAATTGCCAAAAGTTGGAAGCAATCAAGATATCCTTCAGTAGGTGAATGGATAAATAGACTATGATATATCCAGACAATATGTTATTCAGCACTAAAAAGAAATGAACTATCAAGCCATGGAAAGGCATGGAGGAAGCTAAAATGTTTATTACTAAATGAAAGAAGCTAATCTCAGGCTACATGCTGTGTGATTACAACTATGCCATTCTGGAAAAGGTAAAATTATAGAGACAGGAAAAGATCAGTGGTTGTCAGGGGCTCAAAGGAAAGGAGCCAGGGATAAATGGGTAGAGCACAGGATATGTTCAGGGCAAGAAAATTATTTTGTATGATATCATATTGGTGAATACATGTGATTGTACATTTGTCAAACCCATAGAGTATCTACAACGAAAAGAGTGAACTTTAAGGTAAAGTGTGGATTTTAATTAATAATGATATAACAATACTGGCTCATCAATTACAGCAAATGGACCACACTAAAGCAAGATATTAATTATAGGAAGGGGAAGCAGTAAGGGGATATATGAGAACTCTCCGTACTTTCCACTCAGTTTTTCTGTAAACCTAAAACTGCTCTAAAAAATAGAGTCAATTATTTTTGAAAAAATACTTTAAGAGCCATCCGTTTCATCACATCTTTCTCATAGAAACTGGGGGGTGAGGACCTGGGGAGGAGAGTCTTTCTCTGCTTTGATAGAAGCAGAACTTTATATCTTTTATACTAGTGCTTAGAATAATCTATTGAGATTCTCAATTGGTAACAAAATATACCACATGCAGAATAGTTAAGCAAATATAAGGCTGTAGAGCCAAGTGGCCTGAAAATGAAGCATGAGCAGGCCTTTAAGAAATTACTTCCAATATACTGGTAAATAGAAAATATCCTCCAACTGGCCACTGAAAAGAGTAAAAGAAAGGAGAAAGGGCCTAAGAGGTACCATTGTAGCTAACCACAATAAACAGTCTGAAACTCATCTACCTTCTCATTAACTATCTCCCAGTTAATAAAAGAAGCTTCTCTGAAGAGGAGGAAGTGAAAGAAACAGTTAAACTCGGTTGATTTTAAGATGGAGTCTGTGTTGGGCACAGAATAGAAATTTAATAAATATGTATCACCCTAATATATATATCTATATATATGTACTATGTTGACTTTGCATATGGTATACAATCCGCGTATAAGGTATAATGTGCAGCCACTATAAATAAAATTTCCAGAAGACATAAGGGAACCATTCCTCTAATTCCCATTCAGATTTCTCTCTAAAAAACGCCACATTATGAACTTTATGTCTAAGAATACATTTTGTTAGCGGCTATAGATCTTTAAACAAAACAAACAACAACAACAAAAAACCTCTATACAAGTATCATCTGAAGAAAGTTCATAAATGGTTTTACAAGGTCACGGAAAGTAGTAGCTATAATATCTGGCACATATAAGGCAAAATGTTTCTATTTAAAAAAAAAAAATCAAAGAAGCATTACCCAGGAAAGGTGTGTCGCATTATTTTCTTAAAAAGTAACTCATTAAGAAGGTCTCTATAAAAACATATTTTACAAATATGTGGGATGTGTTTGTTTCTCTACTGAAACAAGAACTAACTTGAGAGAAGAGCATATTAACACATTCTGAAAAGAGAGGTAATTAACATACCGGAAACTAACATTTTTGGCACTTGGGACCTACAGCAAGAATGTCTATCCTCTAGCCATGAGTCATGGACTAGGCTGTCTCTATTGTGAAGCAATCTTTCAGCAAAGGAGCAGCAGGGAAGAATACAACAGATGAATAATGACTTGGACAACTTCCCAGGAAGAAATCATCATGAAGCTAGGTCTGAGAAAGCTAGATGGTAGATACTACACATTATGCTAATGCTCTTTTCTTAATCACCCCTACTGTTTTGTTAACAGCAGAGGGTGACATTTAGTCTTTAGTTCTATCTAAAGTTTTCTATTTGGTATGGATTTTAATAATACTGAATAAAATTATACAAGTTGGCCTTAAATTCTGTGAATTATTTAATGTATCATTATAAATTATTTCTGATGACATTTGTGAAGAGTTCTCACCTGTCACATACCCACCCCAGCACACACACACAATGACACCAGAAGGCAACACTCTGCTTTACCTTCTGCTGAAAAGTCTGCTACCTCCAACGCTTGAGGTCCATACACGAAGCCCTCCTGGTATCTATGAACACAGCAGAGGCAAAAGGCAGAGAAGTTTATGTAGATTTAAAGTTACACTGCCCAAAACATAAAATGCCAAATGCCTATCACAAGTCTACATATCTGTCAAGGAAATCGGATTTTAGATTTGACAGTGATCACATCAACAATATATTGATAATATTCAGAGTTCATTATATTTTATGTAGCTAATTACGTGAAAAAAAGCAGAAGTGGAGCCTTAATTAATATATACTCTCACCAAAAGAAATGATTTATACTCTCTGAAATACTAAAAGAGAAACAAAGTATGAATTCATATGTAGTCAAAGTAACAATTTAATTTTTAAAATTATGTGAGAGATGGGGCACCTGGCTGGCTCAGTCAGTAGAGCATGCAACTCTTGATCTCAGGGTGATGAGTTCAAGCCCCATGTTGGGCATAGAACTTACTTATTAATTAATTAATTAATTAATTAATTAATTAATTATGTAAAGAGCCAATACACACATAAGGAATATAAAAGAAATTAAGTAGAAAAATATTCTTCACAAAATGGAGTGTCATAGACCCTACAGCTCAAGGTAAATTCCTTCTTAGGACATGAGATTGTTGGGGATATACGAGAAAAACAATTAGAAACAGACCTGGAAGAGGACAAGGTAGAGGAAAAAGGGAAAGTAGAACCGAAAAGATATTCTAATGCCAAGTCTGACAATAATTTTGAAATGAGCAAGGTACTACATATGCTAGGCAGTAAGGGGTAAATCTACCTTGTTCCAATATTATAAAATAAACATAAGCAAGAAACGTGAAAAGCTTTTCAGAAAACATCCATGTAAAAAATTAAGTATGTAATCAGGGAAAATATTTAGAACTCAGATTTCATCTCATTCTTTTCGAACGACAGGGATAAAAGACTGCAAAATGCAGCTCAGGTATGAGAACAGGAATCCGATAAATTTTACAAGCTATTAAATTTGAAAGAGGGGGCACATGTTATCTTTATGTAATATTTAGAAAACCTTAAAAATGTCATCAAATAATTAGGAAAGAAGAAACAAAGCGTTGTCTTAAAACATGGTATGTCAAGAAAGAAATATAGTATTACAAAACATTGGCCCTAAAGTCAGGTGGCTTGAGTTCAAGTTCCAGATAAATCATTCTGTTGCTTTGCAACATCAGGCAGCTCACTTAATTTCTTAGTACAACCAGAGCTGTTCAATGAGGGCTCCTTCACCATCTCACAGATTTACATTGAATATCAAAAGAAGTTAGATTTTAAAAATCACAAGATGCTATATTTTGTAAGAATTTAAATCAGTGTATTTGACTTAAATTAACAATAAAAGTGGTCATATAGGGGCGCCTGGGTGGCTCAGTCGGTTAAGCATCTGCCTTCGGCTCAGGTCATGATCCCAGGGTCCTGGGATCGAGCCCCACATCGGGCTCCCTGCTCAGTGGAGAATCTGCTTCTCCCTCTCCCTCTGCTGCTCCCCCTGCTTGTGCTTGCTCTCTCTCTCTCTCTCTCTCTCTCTCAAATAAATAAATAAAATCTTAAAAAAAAAAAAAAAGTGGTCATATAGAGGGAATGCAGAGTGCCAAGCCAAGGAATTTGGGGAAATGGATGAGGAAGGAAGCCCAAAGCAAAAAAGACTGAGCTGGCCAGAAGAGCCTAGAGTAGCTGTCAGGGCTAAATGGCAGCCAGAAAGGTCACCATCCCCAGGAGGGGATTGTATCATATTACTAATTTAGCATTTTGCCCAGCACTATCAGCCTCAGATTTATCTTCCCCCAAATCCCAAAGCAATCTTATAGACTGCACCCTCCTCTAAAGTGCTACTTGGGACAGTCTAAACTAACTGACAGGATGTGAGACACAGGAACTATCTGCATGTTGCATATATTTCTAAAAACCAAACAGATAAAATCCCACCCGATAAAACAATAATGGCAGCAAAGTCTCCTATTGAATGTATGATGTGCCAGGCACAATTCTAAGAGCTCCACGGGTATGAGGTCATTCAGTCTTCATAACTCTGAGATATTACCCTCACTTCACAAATAAAGAAACTGAGACACAAGACCTTAAGAAACTTGCTTAAACACACACAGCCAGAAGCAGCAGATGTGCAATTCAAACACATGACTTCAAGAGCCACACTCTTCATCACTGTATCATCCAGTCTATGGAATTAAAATCATACAAACCAGGTACTTATCTCTATGTAAGAAACCACACAATAATAAATATTCAATTTATTCATAAATGTTCAAATGAATTCAATGTAGTCAATCATGCTATATGGATCCTTCAGCATTTGCAACATTTTCCTGGAAAATTAAAATTCAAATGATTGTTGTACAAAATATGTAAAAAATGGGAAATGCTTATGAGCCCAGTCATGAGTAAAATATATATATGGTCATACATAGCCAAATAACATTAAAATAATATTGGTGTTAGAGTAGCAAGACTGAGTTGGGGAGTACTTTCTGTTCCATTTTTTTTTCATTGCTGCCATGTGGGGCACCTGGCTGGCTCTGTCAGTACAGCATGCAACTCTCGATCTCAGGGTTGTGAGTTCAAGCCCATGTTGGGTGTGGAGCCTACTTAAAAATAAATAAATAGGGACACCTGGGTGGCTCAGTTGGTTAAGCATCTGACCCTTGATTCAGCTCAGTTCATGATCTCAGGGTCTGTGGATCGAGCCCCACGTCCGGCTCCCTGCTCAGCTGGGAGTCTGCTTATCTCCCTCTTCCTCTGTCCCTCCCCCTGCTCTCTCTCTCTCTCTCCCTTTCTCTAAAATAAATAAATAAATCTTTAAAAATAAATTGATTAATTAAATTGCTGCCATGTGATTATATAACTCACTCTTATAAACATTTTATAAGCTTAAAAAAATTCAACATAATGAGATACTACCACATGCCCATTAAGATGGTTACTATCAATTTTTTTTAAAGGAGGGAAATAAGTGTTGGTGAGGATGTGGAGAGACTGGAACCCCTGTGTACTGTTGGTGAGAATGTAAAATGGTGCAGTTGCAAGAGAAAACAGTATGGCAGTTCCTCAAAAAATTAAAAATAGAATTACCATATTATCCAGCAATTCCACTTCGGGGTATATAGCCAAAAGGATTCAAAGCAGGGATTCTCAAAGAGACATTTGTATGCCCATGTTCATAGCAGCATTATTCATAATAGCCAAAAAGTGGAAGCCACCCAAGTCTCCATTGACAGATGAATGGATAAACAAATTGTGGTTATACTTGGGGCATACCTCCTGTAATCTCCAGTGATGGACGCACCCACTTCACTGGGCAAATCACACAAGCCTTAATGAAGCACTTGCAAACTTCTTGGAATTATCATTGCCCTTATCACCCTCAATAATCAGGCAAGGCTGAAAGAACTAATGGGATCCTCAAACTTAAAACTGCTAAACTTGCTAAATCTACTGGACTTCCCTGGCTAAGCTACTGCTTTTGATCTTACTGACTGTTCCCAGGATCCCCTTTGGGAAACGAATTTATTCCACACAAGAAAATCACCAGCAGACCAATGTCTACCGGCATACCACCTTCTGCTAATCCCTTGTTACTTCAGGTATATGATCAACTATTGTAAGTCTCTAATGTCTCATGCTCAAGCCTATTATCAACAGGTTAAGAAGCCATCCCAGATCCCAATTCAAAGGATCCTGTTGGTCACAGTCTGGAGCCTGGTGATTGGGTATTCCAGAAACATCCTCAGGGGATGGCAGCCCTCAAACCTCATTGCAAAGGATCTTACCAAGGGCTCCTGACCACTGACGCTGCTGCAAAATTAAAAGGCACTGAACCTGGGACGCCTGGGTGGCTCAGTCGGTTAAGCGTCTGCCTTCAGCTCAGGTCATGATCCCAGGGTCCTGGGATCAAGTCCCACATCGGGCTCCCTGCTCCGCGGGGAGCCTGCTTCTCCCTCTGCCTCTGTCTCTCTATCTCTCATAAATAAATAAATAAAATCTTTAAAAAAAAAAAAAGGCACTGAACCTTGGATACACATCTCACAGAAGGCTCCACCCGACATCTGCTACTGTACAGACACTGGAGACCCCCAAATCAATTTGACGAGGAAGAGAAGTAGCTGACATCAAGGTAGACTGTTCCCAGCCAAGACAATGAACCAAGACTTCATACTTTAGTTAACTAAACCTGAAACTTTCTCCTTTTCCTTTCCTTTCCTCTGGCATTGGCCTGGAAAGATAACGCCCTCATCTTTATCTCCCAGGCCATTGCTAGGGGAGTAACTTCTGGAAAGTAGAACAACCTTTTATATCAGGCTAGGAGAAAATCTAACTGTGCCCCTAATTTTTTACAAGCAAAATGAGACATCTCACTGGTAGGCTCCCCTCAACTTACACTGTTGATTTAAAAAGGACCTAGCAGGAGATACTCATGATTCAGGATCCACTGCTTTGACAGGTCCCTATTTCCCTGGTTAGGGATAAATGTAATGAGGTTATGATCAAGAACTCCTTAATTCTTAAAATTATTGCAAAAACTGCTGCTAAAGCAATAGCTGCCCAAAAAAAGATCCTTAGACTTTCTAGCCAAAGTTGTTCTTGATAATAGGATAGCTCTTGATCATCTTTTAGCCAAGCAAGGAGGTATTTGTGTTACAGCACCAGTTACAGCAGGATTAACATTTCTGGGGAAGTTGAAACTTAACTACGAAGATCACTGAGCAGGTCGCTTGTCTAAAAAAGGTGACTCCTTCAGTGGGTCTTTCTTTGACCTATATGATTTTGACTTGAGTCTTGGGGACCATGGCTCCAAAATGCACTCCAAACATTGGAAATTATCCTGTTTACAGTAATCATAATAATCTCCCTGGCAAACTGTATTCTCACAAAAGCTTTAAATTAAATGACTGTTTGCAGCCACTAACCACCAAGTAAACAAAGAGAATGACTGACTTAAAAACTGCACACCTTAACTTGTTACTTGTGAATATCACAGAGATTAGAAAAAAACATCATGACCTACGGATACCGCACAAAGAAATCATAACAACTGTGGGAACTTTCCAGGGCAGTAGCTGAGAGCGGTGCTAATGCCTTAAATTTTGAGCACATCTCTCAGTTAAACCAAGTGTCTGATCCCCAGGGGGTAATTGTTAAAAAATCACAGCGGGGCACCTGGGTGGCTCAGTCAGTAAGCAGCTGACTCTTGATTTCGGCTCAGGTCATGATCTCAGGGTCGTGAGATTGAGCCCTGTGTCAGGTTCCATGCTTAGCAGGGAGTCGGCTTGATTTTTCTCCCTCTGTCCCTTTCCCCTTCTTCACACATGCACATGCACCCTCATGCTCTCTAGCACTCTCTCTCTCTCTAAAATAAATAAACAAATCTTAAAAAAAAAAAAAAAAAAGAAAGAAAGAAAAAGAAAATCACAGGCCCCAAATGCCATCACTTAGTTTAAGGCCCCAAGTCAGTAAACCAGGGCTTAATACCAGATCTAACTGTAGTCTCGACCTCCACTGTCTTTTTTTTTTTTTAAGATTTTATTTATTTATTTGGGAGAGAGAGCGAGCAGGAGGAGGGCAGAGGGAGAGGGACAGGCAGAGCGCAGAGCCCAACAAGGGGCTCGATCCCAGGACCCTGAGATCATGACCTGAGTTAAAGTTGGACACTTAACCAACTGGACTACCCAGGCGCCCCTCAATCTCCAGTGTCTTAACTGGTCAATTAAAAATTTTCTAATCAGCACCAATGAGGTAATATGTGCCATGGGCTTTCTCTATCCCCCAAAGGAAGATGAGGTAATCTGTATAAGACGACCCTCAGCCCATTCCCTTCAGGGCACATGATCTTGCCTGAAACTGTCCTTTCTTCTCTTTTGCTTATAACTTTCTTGCCCCACACTCTTTCCTATAAAAACCTTCCATTTTGTTCTACTCCTTAGAGTAACTCTCTACTTGCTAGATGGGATGCTGTCTGATTCATGAATCATTTAATAAAGCCAATTAGATCTTCAATTTTTTTTCTGACACATACTACAACATAGATTAACCTTAAGAATATGCTTGATGAAATAAGTAAGTCACAAAAGGACAAATACTGTGTTATCCTACTTCTATTGAGGAACCTGGAGTAGTAGGCAAATTCATAAAGATAGAAAGTAGAATGGTGGTTGCCAAAGGCTGGGGGAAGGGGAGAAATGAGTTATTCTTTAAAGGTACAGGGTTTCAGTTTTGCAAGATGAGAAGAGTTCTGTAGATGGATGGTGGTGATGGCACACAAAAATATGAATGTACTTAATGCTACCATACACTTAAAAACGGTTAAGATGGGGGCACCTGGGTGGCTCAGTCGTTAAGTGTCTGCCTTCAGCTCAGGTCATGATCCTAGCATCCTGATCGAGCGAGCCCCACGTTGGGCTCCCTGCTCTGCGGGAAGTCTGCTTCTCCCTCTCCCACTCCCCCTGCTTGTGTTCCCTCTCTTGCTCTGTCTCTCTCTGTCAAATAAATAAATAAAATCTTTAAAAATTTTTAAATAAAAAAATAAAAATGATTAAGATGGGGGCACCTGAGTGGTGGAGTCAGTTAAGCATCAGACTTTTAGTTTCAGCTCAGGTCGTGATCTCAGGGTCATGAGGTTGAGCTCCACACTGGGCTCCATACTCAGCGCAGAATGTGCTTAAGATTCTCTCTCCCTCTCCCTCTGCCCCTCCACCTGAGGAGGAGAATCTTAAGCAGACTCCCCACTGAGTGCAGAGCCCCACAAGGGGCTCAATCTCATGACCCTGAGATCATGACCCTGAGATCACGACCTAAGCTGAAACCAAGAGTCACTTAACCAACTGTGCCACCCAGGCACCCATACCCCATTTTTTAAAAAATAATATGTGCTAAGTGTATAAAGTTTAAAGAGAAGTAAAAAGAAGAAAAATAAAATCATTCATTATTTCCTCTCCCAGAAAAAATACATTGTAAATCCCCTTTCATTGTATATTATTACCCAGTTGCAAAAGTCATGCTATAGTTTTTTTAATGTAATTCCTATTCATGCCATTCTTATCGGTGTTAATCCTCTTTAGCAACAAAATATTTAATTTTATGAAAAGCTTAGTTGGAAAGAATTTAACTCAAGGGTTAAAATAATTAAAGCATAATTTTTGCTCCCAGAAACTTGAACAGAATGGTATCAAAATAATGGCTTCAATCCTCTAGTTTTCCCAGAATAGCTTTTCTACTTAGTAACCAAACACATTCTTGCATTTCAAGATTATCAATGAAATCTCTTCTTTAAGAGACTGCAAGTATTACTACTTAACTGTTGTACTAAATTGGTCTCCCCACCTCCATTCTCAATCCTCTTTGTGACAGACACCGCTGGCTGTCTACATACCCATTCTCTCTTTTCTCCTCAGTAACAGACCCTGGCTTTATTCTGGATGGCATTCCCCCAGGTAGAAGTGCACCGGAAGTGGAAGTCATGAATGTGACTTCCAGAAAAGCTACTTCAAGGGAACTCACTTAGCTAGGAGTGTGTCCGTTTACTGGGACATGATGGAGAGCACTCCGGTAGTGATTTTGGACTGCAAGGTAATAGAAGCAATGCCAAAGGACAGTGAAGCAAACAGAAGGAACCCAGTCCTTGATGATCCCAGCTTCATCATACAAAGAACAACTTATAGGCTTCTCATACCACCCTGCCTTTGCACAAGCTGCTTGCAATGTCCTTTTCCGGAAACTTTCTCCACCTGTCCTTCAAGTCTCAGCTCTTCCAAAGAGTTTGCCTGCTGCACCTGTCATTGACACAGGCGCAGACAACACTTTCACGCACCAAATATGAATAGACAGTCTTCCTCTGCTATGTTCACCTTTTCTGTGCTGGTCCTATAGTATTTTTCAATTATAATGTAACGTTGGTTTTCTTATCTGCCTTTGTCACTGAAGTAAAAGTCCCTGAGGACAGAAACCATCAGTAATTCTTCGGCTTTCCATAGCCTTTAACACAGGGTCTAGAGAACACAGAAGTACTCAGTAAATGTGGGGTGAATGAATGAAGTTCAGAGAAAGTCATTCTTAAGCCCTTCAAAAATTTCATATCCTCAAACTTTTTTTTTTTTTGGGTGCAGCAAAGCAAAGTTTATTGAGTGCTAGTAAAGTTTATTGAGCAATAATACAAAGCTCCTGAAGACAGAGGGGACCCAAGAGGGTTGTCCATCCTCAAACATTTAAAAGCATACTGTTGCCTTCATTTCAAATCACAAAAATTCTGATATCATGGAATATATCATTAAACATCAGGATTTTTAGCCAGTCGGTAACACTGTACTTAATTTCCTAAATATAAAATATCATTTCTCTTCCAAAACAAGCCAAGTATCTTGAGTGGATGAGTAAATCTATATAAGTAAACAACTTGTGAGGTGTTCAAGAGAAAAAAGCAATAGAGAACATTTTCTCTCTTTGCAAGACATCCCTCTAACACATATTGAGGAATATTTATGTGCCAAGCATTATACCAGGCAGTTACAAAACAGAATAATGAGCTCTTTGAAAGAGAAAAAGCCCCAAGAAACTATGAGTGCATCTATCCCCATCGCCACACAATGACAAGGCTTAAAGGAGATGGCCTTTAGATTTTTTTTTTTTATTTTTTGAAGAGAGACTTTAATTTTCCATTTTTTTATAAACTCAAGTTTGTTTTTAGGTATGACAGAAGGAGCCGGTGTCTTTTAGTGCCCACTATGCAGCACTGTACCAGGTTCCAAACATACATAATTTCAACTAAGCTTCATAAAAGTTCTGTGAGATAGTTCTTCACCTCATTTTAAAGGCTAAGTAGTACACGATCTGTGAAAGTTAAACAGCTAGGATCTGAACTCAGAAATGTCTATCTCTAACAACTGTTGTCCATTACCTGCTAGCTCTTAAATTCTTGGATATAAACATAAAATATAGGAGCCAAGAGAAAGTTATCAATAAATAATTCACCAGTTAACTAAGCTTTAATATGCTTCATCACTCTTTACAACATTTGGTTGGGTGCAAGGAAGCCATTTTTTAAATAATGAGAAAAAAACTGACTTTAAAGAGCCCCCGGCTGGCTCAGTCAGTAGAGCACGCAACTCCTGATCTCAGGGTTGTGAGTTCAAGCCCCATGCCAGGCGTGGAGCCTACTTAATTAAAAAATAAGTAAAAAAATAAAGAGTACAATTGATAGAACCAAACATATTTCCAACCTCCATCCCAAGTGCTTACACTAGCTGTCCTGAATTACTTGCTGTGTTTCTTTTTATCATAATTTTATACATTTTGCTTCTTCTGTGTAGAATACAGAGATGTAACAATAATTCTGAGTCTGTTCCTACTAGTCAAACTGCCTCCAACTGGTAGTTATGATTAGGTCTGTAATCTAGGAAGAATAAGCTCTCATTTACCTCATTTTGCTCATGCTATTCCTAACTGTAGCCTACAGCGCCGCAGCTATACCAAGACACTAAATTCCTTCCTTCTAATCAAGGTAACTGATGTTTTTAAAAGGATAAAATAAGATGGTGCTTTGTATCCACAGCCTAGGAGATGATATGGGAGGAAGACAATGCAGAGTACTAAATCTGGGAGGGGGATGGAGGAGTAGAGAAAAATAAAGCAAGGACCCTGGATAAATTTGCAGCATAATTTTTCAGAGTACAAGATCTTTATCTGAAGTTATTATAAATTTTCTTATCAAATAAAAGCATATAAAGTTAAACTTGAAAACAATAGGAATATCCATATTACTTTCCCTCCTCCTTTTAGTATGAAAATTCCAAAGTTGGCCACTTTTTTAAAAGCACATAATTGGCTTTGCCTTCCTTCAGTTTCTTCTACCACATAACAAGTACCAACAATCAAATGGAAATTAGAGACTATGTAAACTCTTCTTTTGATTGTAAGTTACATGTAATTCTCTTTCAAATCATATAAAATACAGAAACAAAACCCAGATTTTTAAAAATACAAACACATGGGAAAAAAAATCAAAATATTCCTTTCATTTGATTGTGTAATTGGGTCAAATGAAAGCAGCAAACGCGCTACCCAATACAGATTTCCATCTAAAGAAAAAGATAGGAAGGGCGCCTAGGTGGCTCTGTCGGTTAAGCGTCTGCCTTTGGTTTTTGTTGTTTTTTTTTTTAAGCTAGAAAATAATTTTTATTTTATTTTATTTTATTTTATTATGTTATGTTAGTTCCCATACAGTACATCATTAGCTTTTTGGGTTTTTTTATTTTATTATGTTATGTTAATCACCATACATCATTAGTTTTTGATGTAGTGTTCCATGATTCACTGTTTGTGTATAACATCCAGTGCTCCATTCAATATGTGCCCTCTTTAATACCCATCACCAGGCTAACCCATCCACCCACCATCATTAGTTTTTGATGCCTTTGGCTCAGGTTGTGATCCCGGGGTCCTGGGATCAAGCCCCACATGGAGCTCCCTGCTCCGCGGGGAGCCTGCTTCTCCCTCTGCCTCTGCCTCTTTCTCTCTCTCTGTCTTTCATGAACAAATAAAATCTTTAAAAAACAATTTTTTTTAAAGAAAAAGATAGGTAAAGAGTAACAGGGATAAAGACAGTTCAATAGATTACAAAGTTGAAGAGCAAACCTAAGGATTTTCATACTTTTTGTGCTACATTATACAGTTCTATTAAAAAGAACAAAATTATAATGTTCTTAGCTGTAACAATGGTATTACGGTTATGCAGGAAAATGCGCTTATTTTTAGGAGATGCATGTTAAAATATTAAAGGGTATAGAGCACCATGTTTAATCCTATCTGAAAAAGCAAGAGAAGTTAGCATTAGTGACCCAAGTCTTTCTCACGCAGGAATGAATGCCTTAGCTCCATAAACCCCCCACCCGCCATTAACCAACCAATCATTTAGTTAACTGGATACTGAAGATCCTTCACTGTGTCCCAGAACTCAGAGTCTATGCTAACACTGCATTACTGTGAAGATGACAATGAGCCAAAGTTTCACACCATAAATTCTACAGCCTTGTTTCTAGTGATGAGAAACATAGCAGAATCTGGTGAAAGCAAGATGCTACTCAGAGACCTAGACAGCCCTTAATTCAGAGTCAAAGAACCTCCGCCAATAACTTGCCCAAGTGCCCCCTTTACCCCACTCCAATCCCAGTTCCTCAGAATAAAAATTTAAAGACTGCAACAAGAACTTTGTGAAATGTAAAAGTTATGCTACAGTTACACACCAAAACAGAAGCTGCTAACCTTAACTAATTCAAGAGTGGAACAATCAGTAAGAGAAAAGGACATGATATAATATAATATAATAGCTCTTATCTGTCAAAATATAATTGAATTCTTATTTTTACCCTCCCCTTCTAAATAAGCCTGGAAACAGGATAAAAATAAGAACAAAGGGGCGCCTGGGTGGCTCAGATGGTTAAGCATCTGCCTTCGGCTCGGGTCATGATCCCAGGGTCCTGGGATCGAGTCCCGTATCGGGCTCCCTGCTCCTTGGGAGCCTCCTTCTCCCTCTGCCTCTCTCCCTCTCTGTCTCTCATGAATAAATAAATAAAAAATCTTAAAAAAATAAAATAAAATAAGAACAAAGGACACACTTTCCACTCGAATTCTGCCATATTTTTCCTTTTATGCCCCCTTCAAATGACCCCACAATTTGGTCCCAAGTTCTAGAAAATCCACTCAACTACCATCCTGGCCACTTCACTGGGGGATCCTTCAGCCCATTCATCCAACTAGTCAGTGAATCCCATCTATCTCCAAAATAGCCCTTGAACTGTTACCCCAGCCTTGCCCTTTGTCTACTCTCATAGCTGCTACTAAGAAACAGGTCCTCATCATTTCTCACCTAGACCTAAGAGCCTCATACTTCCACTCTCACACCTCTGGTCCTCTCTACCAACCACACCAATACAAAACTCATCATGAAATTCCCCACTGTGAGGCTACACACCTAACTGTTGGCAGTGGAGAGCTCTCATGAATGCCTACATTTTATATTAATTGTCTGCGTTTTACAACAAGTATGTGTTCCTTTTACAATCAGAAAAAAAAAAATTGCTATTTCCATTTGCGGAAATATTAGAATCTATTCCATTTGGAATCCATTACTCTATGTCTCCGTCAGGTTAAAGGCCAAGTTCTGAAGCCAGGCACACAATGATTATGCCATGACGATTGCCACTTAACTTTGAAGTGGTTCAGAAATACATAAACACATTTACAGAGAAAACAAACATAGCAATCTGTTAACTATTTAATCTGGATCTGGGGATGGCAAACTACAGCCCAGGCCAAATCCAGCTGTGTCTGTTCTTGTAAATAAAGTTCTGTTGAACACTGCATGTCCATTCATTCACCCGCTCTCTATGGTTGCTTACTCACTACAACTACAGAATTGAGAAGGTGTGACAGAGACTATATGGCCCCCAAAATCTAAAATATTTACTCGCCCTTTACGGAAATACAGAAAACACTTGGCCCTTTACAGAAAAAAGAATTTGCTAACTCCTGGTCTAGACAGTGGATATACAGGTGATCATAATAGGACTAAGTCTTTAAAATACGCTGTATGTTTGAGATTTTTTATAATCAAAAGTTGGAAATGAATATAATTTTATACATGAGTTTTTTTGATTTCTCAAGAAAACAGATGAATACAGAAACAGATCATTGAGACAGAGAGCGTGGACACAATCATAATACTGATATGATACTGCAGCGAGTTATTATGCAGGTTTTAGTGCAAAAGGAACAACTTTTTAAACCAGTAATTTGGTGAACTCTATTTTCAAACACGGCTACCCTAGTAGGGATTTACCCTATAGAAATATGCAAGTGTGAAAAGACCAATAGTGATAGCAGTGCTTGTTATCTGCTAGACCCTGTTGCAAGCACTTCACATGTCATGCAGTCCTCACAACAACCCTACAAGGTAACTGCTGCCATTATCCCCACTTTACAGATGAGAAATCTAAGACGCAGTTAATTTGCCCAAGTCACAACAGCTAAAAAGTGGTAGAGATGTGATTATGAATCCAGATAATACAACTTCAAAGCCCAATATTAATTGCCATACACACTGCCTACTGAAAAAAGCACAAAGGAAATGAATGTGAAATACCCAAAAGATGAATACAAGAATTGGCTCAACCTACTTGGAGAAAGAGTATGGCAATACTTCCTAAATTTGAAACAGGCATACCCTGTGATCCAACAATTCTGCTTCTAAGAATTTATTCTAAAGGGATTATCAGACAAGTGGGCAAACATACTATGCGCTATTCAGTAAAAAAACTAGAAGCCACCTAAATATTCATCAATAGGGGATTAATCACATTAAAATATTGCCAGACAATGAAATACAATAAAACAAGATGATTATATAGATCTATATTTGCTAACACAGAAAGATAACCTCATAAAGCATTTAGATTAAAAAATAAGATTAGGGGCACCTGGCTGGCTCAGTCAGTAGAGCATGTGACTCTTGATCTTGGGGTTGTGAGTTCAAGCCCAACGTTGGATGTAGAGATTACTTAAAAATAAAATCTTTGGGGCGCCTGGGTGGCTCAGTCTTTAAGTGTCTGCCTTCAGCTCAGGTCATGATCCCAGGGTCCTGGGATCGAGCCCCACACATTGGGCTCCCTGCTCAGTGGGAAGCCTGCTTCTCCCTCTCCCACTCCACCTGCTTGTGTTCCCTCTCTCGCTGTCTCTCTGTCAAATAAAATAAAAATTTTAAAAAAAATCTAAAAGAATAAAATAAAATCTTTTAAAAAAAAGATTAAAATTACACATTTAAAATGATCTGAACTTTGTAAACTGTTTTTCTAACAGCAAATGAGTGTGTTTGCGTACACACCAAATGGATGAAAAGATGTCAGAAAGGAAATACACTGGGGCACCTGGGTGGCTCAGTTGTTAAGCGTCTGCCTTCGGCTCAGGTCATGATCCCAGGGTCCTGGGATCGAGCCCCACATCAGGCTCCCTGCTCCGCAGGAAGCCTGCTTCTCCCTCTCCCACTCCCCCTGCTTGTGTTCCTACTCTCGCTCTCTCTCTCTCTGTCAAATAAATAAATAAAATCTTTAAAAAAAAAAAAAAAGGAAGGAAATGCACCAAAATAGTAAGTAATTATCACGTAATGGTGGGATTTTGAATATTTCTTACTTTCTCCCTTATAGCTTTCCTTACTAATTACTTTTGCAGATTGTATAACTTTTATAATTATTTTAAAAACCAGTCAATTTAAAATATTTGCTTTTTACAGCTCAGTAATCACCATCTCGTTATTAACATGCATAGCCATTTCCTTGTTTATAATATGCAGTGTATATTTAAAATATTAAGAAGAAAAAAAAGAAATTCAGAACAACGTTCTTAAGGACTTCATGATACCCCAGAAATAAAGATACTAAAAAACCAATGATTATCAAAATTTTATGTTAAAAAATTAATGGTAACAGGATTAACACATATATTTCTTATAGTATAAAAGCATCATCTTCTTTAATCCTCACAACTCATAAGTAAAAGACACCATCCCCATTTACAGATTTTTATTTTCTAATTCTTTCCTGTTCCTCCCAAGGTATAAAGAACTTTTTATACACATTTAGAATTTATCAGGCTCAAACAAGAACTGAAATCTCCTCCAGATCTCTGAGTTTATTACTTTTTTCACCTCTATACTATGTATTTACCACTCATCTTACTAAACTAAAAACCACTTCTCTGTCTGGCTCACTATTTGGCCTTCAAAATTCAATTATCATGGGATTTCCCTATACTGGAAAGGTTTCCCAAGCACCCACACACTCATGAGTCAGTTCAGTGTCCCTCCTAGTTACCCACACAGTATTCTGTGCATACCTATATAAAACGATTCATAGCCCTGTACTGTAATCTATTTTTTCTCTAGATGGTAAGGAAAGGAACTATGTCTTTTATTCTTATACTACTAATTCCTACATAGGGTTATTCAGTCAGTGCCAAATAAATGAGTGAATGGTATTGCTAGTTATGCCATATATGTCTAATTTAGCCAAATACACTCTAAGTCCTAAAAGGCTGCAACCCTGTCACATGTCCCCTTCACTGAAAAAAAGAAAACACTGCCAGACCTAAAGGTAAGAACTGAAACCACAAAACCCTTAGAACAAAGGAATAAACCTTTGCAAGCTTAGATCAATCAGCAGTTTCCTACTGTAAGCAACAACAAAAGACATAAACTGGACATCAACAAAATTAAAAACTTTTATGCTTCAAAGGACACCATCAAGAAAATGAAAAAGCAATCCACAAAATGAGAGAAAATATTTGCAAATCATAAGTCACATAAGATCCTAATATCCAGAACATATAAAGAACTCTTATAACGAACAACAACAAAAAGAATAAAAAGAAAACCCAATGAAAATATGGGCAAAGGACTTGAATAGACATTTCTCCAAAGAATATACACAAATGGCCAAAAGCACAAGAGGATATTCAACATCATTAGTTATTAGGAAAATACAAATCAAAACCACAATGAAATGCCAGTTCACACCAACTAAGATGGCTAAAATCAAAAAGACAGACAAGCAGCACCTGGGTGGCTCAGTTGGTTAAGCATCCAACTCTTGATTTCAGCTCAGCTCATGATCTCAGGGTCGTGAGACAGAGCCCCAGGTCAAACTCTGTGCTCAGTGGGGAGTCTGCTTTAGATTCTCTCTCCCTTTCCCTCTGCCCCTCCCCCCTCTCTAAAATAAATACATCTTTTTAAAATAAAAATAAAAATTTAAAATAAAAAATAAAAGAAGGATATGCAGTTGACCTTGAACACAGGTTTGAACTACATGGGTCTGTTTATATGCAATTTTTTTTCAATGAATATACATATAGTACTGAAAATGTATTTTCTTTATGGTTTTCTTAATAACATTTTCTTTCCTCTACCTTATTATATGAATGTTGTATACAGGGACACCTGGGTGGCTCAGTCGGTTAAGTGTCTGCCTTTGGCTCAGGTCATGATCTCGGGGTCCTGGGATCGAGCTCCACACGGGGCTCCCTGCTCCATGGGGAGCCTGCTTCTTCCTCTCCCTCTGCCTGCCACTCCCTCTGCGTGTGCTCACTCTCTGACAAATAAATAAAATCTTAAAAAAATAAAGAATACTGTATATAAAACATAAAATATGTGCTAATCAACTGTTTATGTTATCAGTACGGCTACTGGTCAACAGTAGGCTATTTGTGGTTAAGCCTTGAAGGAATCAAAAGTTATATGAGGGTTGGTGTACCTAACCCCAGCATTGTTCAAGGGTCAACTATATTCACACATTGTACAACATGGATGAACTTTGAAAATACTATGCTAAGTGCAAGAGCCAGACACAAACCACATATAGTAGGATTTCATTTTTATGAAATGTCCAGAATAGACAAATCCATAGAGACAGAAAGTAGAATAGTGTTACCAGGAACTAGGAGAATGGGGAAATAGAGTGACTGCTAATGGGTACAGGGTTTCTTTTGGAATGATGAAATGTTCTAAACTTAGATAGGGGTAATGATTACACAACTCTGTGAACATACTAAAACCACTGAATTGTCAAAAAAAAAAAAAAAAAAGCCTCTGCCAAGGTGGACCTAAATAAATATTTCACTGATGAAAATGGCAGTACTTGGGGCACCTGGGTGGCTCAGTCAGTTAAGCAGCTGTCTTCGGCTCAGGTCATGATCCTGGGGTCCTGGGATCGAGCCCCACGTCCAGCTCCCCGCTTAGCAGAGAGCCTGCTTCTCCCTCTCCTTCTGCCTGCCACTCTGCCTACTTGTGCTCTCTATCTGTCAAATAAATAAATAAAATCTTTAAAAAAAGAAAATGGCAGTACTTATCAGTCAATCAGTATCTTAGAAAGTTTAGAGAAAAGTGCATCCCAACAAATGATAATTAATTTGCCTTCATCCAGTCTCTTCATTAAAGATTATGAATGATCCATAGCTCCAAACCATTCTCATTACCTTTGTATTAGACTTCTTATAGGTAAGAATGTTGGGTAGGAATCAGAAAATGACAGAAATATACCAGATACTGAAATATACCATGTGATCTTAAGGGAGGCATTAATATTTCTGGACTTGTTCTAAGGCAAGTGATTTGAACAAGATATAGGATTCCATGAAGTTCTATAAACACTTATGTTGTTTTTATTTCTACCTATAAGTACATCCAGAAAAAAAATTTTTTTAAGATTTTATTTATTTAGAGAGAGAGAGCACGAGCGAGCAGGGGGAGGGGTTGAGGGAGAAGGAGAGAGAGAATACCAAGCAAACTCCATGCTGACTGTGGAACCGATGCAGGACTTGATCCCCCAATCCAGAAATCATTACCCAAACCAAAACCAAGAGTCAGTTGCTCTACCAACTGAGTCACCCAGGCACCCCAGGAAGAAATATTTTAAGTTTTTAATTAAATTATATAAATCCTTAAAATCCCTACTTTATTCAGATCAATATAGTAATACTAGGAAACATCAGTTCACTTTGATGTTTCCTAATGGTGGTCTCCATTTTAAAATCAAATAGTTAAGCACCATTTTGATTTATGTATTCTCTCCTTTTCACTTTAATTTTTCACTTTAGAAAATTCCCCTCTCAGAAAACCAAAATTTTTACTAAATATCTGTTGATCACAGTGCTTTTTATAACAATAAAAAGTTACAAACAACATAACCATCAATCAATCAAGTAACTTGGTAAACAAGTAACAGTACCTCCATACAGTGGACTATGGTCCCTAAAAATAAAGACAGTGATTTTCTGGGGAAGGAAGATCAGAAAGCAGACTTTTTTTACCCATACCCTCAAGAATAACTGCATTTAATTAATGATATTATTGATGGAAGAGTTGTATATGTAAATGGTACAGATTTTCTTTAAAAGAAAACCATTGCTGGGGTACCTGGGTGGCTCAGTCATTAAGCGTCTGCCTTCAGCTCAGGTCATGGTCCCAGGGTCCTGGGATTGAGCCCTGCTGAGTAGGGAGTCTGCTTCTCCCTCTCCCTCTGCTGCTCGCCCTGCTTGTTCTCTCTCTCTCATTCAAATAAATAAATAAAATCTTCAAAATAAATTTTTTTAACTTAAAAAAAAAAACACTGCTGGAAAAGAACATTAAATGAAGTAGAAAAATATCCATTAAATATTTTTAATGGAGGGGCGCCTAGGTGGCTCAGTCGTTAAGCGTCTGCCTTCGGCTCAGGTCATGATCCCAGGGTCCTGGGATCGAGTCCCACATCGGGCTCTCTCCCATTCCCCCTGCTTGTGTTCCTGCTCTCGCTATGTCTCTCTCTGTCAAAAAAATAAACAAACAAAAAATATATATTTTTTTAATGGAAAATTCAGGTTATCAAAAATCATGTAGAATACAATCAGATTCTTGAAAACATATAGAAAAATGTATACCATACCATTCATAGTGTTCCTCTATGAATTATTTTACTTTTCTTTGCTTACCTTAATTTGTTTCCAGCTTTTAGATATAACTGACATATAACACTGTATAAGTTTCAAGTATACAATGTGATGATTTATGTATGTATTGGGAAATGACTGCCATGGTAAAGTTAGTTAACACATCTATAATCTCATAGTTACAATTTGTGTGTGTGCTTATCTTTACTTTCTTTTCTTAAACATATTCTATTTATAATAAAAATTTTTAATCTGGGGCACTTGGGTGGCTCAGTCAGTTGAGTGTCAAACTCTTGATTTTGGTTCAGGTCATGATCTCAGGGTTGTGGGATGAAGCCCCATGTGGGGCTCCATGCTCAGCATGGAGTCTGCTTGTCCCTCTCCCTCCGCTCCTCCTCCTGCTAGTGCTCGCTCTCTCTCTCAAATAAATTAAATCTTTTAAAAAATAAAAATGAAAAATAAAAAATTTTAATTTAATAAAAAATAAGGTTCTCCTCTTTCATCTGTTTTATTTTGAAGGCTTAAAGTAAAATAGCCCGTTACGGAACAGATTTTTCTTTCCTAATACAATAAAGTTTTTTATAACAATTCATTTATAACAATTCCTGTAACATTCATTTTATAACAATTCATGTAAATGGGCAAAAAATTCTAGCTTCCTACTGACCCTAAGAAGATTAATCCTTATTTCCAAAACTAAAGTGACTATAATTTTTACTCAGTACCTACACTTTTTTATTTGCTAATTTAATCTTTAGGGAAATTTACCATGGAAACCCCCTTAATATATTTGGAGAATAAATAAACCAATACTTTGCTGGGGAGTTTTATACATTATGGTTTGTGGGGTTTTTTTTAAGATTTATTTATTTATTTATTTGACAGAGGGAGACACAGCGAGAGAGGGGACACAAGCAGGGCAAGTGGGGAGAGGGAAGAGCAGGCCTCCCACAGAGCAGGGAGCCCAATGAGGGGCTCCATCCCAGGACCCTGGGATCATGACCCGAGCCGAAGGCAGACGCTTAACGACTGAGCCACCCAGGCGCCCCTACATTATGGTTTAATTACTCCTCACAGCAACCACATGAGACAATATTTTATCATCATACAAATTTTAACAGGTGGGGAAATTAAGGTTCAGAGTTATTACCAAAATCCCGAAGTTAGAGAGTACTAGCTCAGATTTGAGGGGTTCCAGTTCCAAGTTTTCCTGATACCACAGTTGTGCTTTTCATTTATATGTATATTTATTGAGAATCAGAAGCAAAAACCCCTCAGGGAGAAATGACATTCAAGTAGTTCTTTAAGAAGGAATAAGCTTTATTTAAATCATTTGGACCCAAAAGTATTTTGTGCATTCAAATGCCTTTGTAATGGAAAATGTTTTTCTGATAAAAGTACCGAATTTACAACCCCAATAAACTAAACAAAGAAGCTTAGTTAGTTGGCCTAGAGCAAAGATCACATGTAAAATTTAATATGACTAAATTCTGTTCTCTTTTAGGTCCCAAAATTCTCTCTGGTGTACCTACCATATGTATAAAAAGATAAGGGTTCCCATAACATCATATGGCTCTACTTAAAAGCCCATCTTCATCCATCTAAATTTTAAACCTTTATATGGACTTGAGGGTCTACAAAATTTGTTGTGGTTAATTATGGAAAATCTTTATACAGTGTGGAAAACAGTAACAGTTCACAAATTGAATTTATCATTAAGCACTTGAGTGATAGCTAAGCTTTGTTAAAAACAAGACAACAGGCCCAAAATGGAATCACTTATGCTAAGCTGCGTATCACCCAACCTAGCTCTATTTAATTAGTTTAGGCTCTCCCAGAAATGGAAACTTGAACCAATCAAGAATCTCCTAATCAGCATTAGTTAGAGATAATCTGCCTGACAGATTCCTGCCATGCTCTAAAGGAAAGTAACCTTGCCAAAACCAATCCGCTTTTTTGTCTACTAGAACTTTCTTGTTCCCTCTCCATTTGGCCTATAAAAGTCTTTCATTTTGTACAGCTCCTCAGAGCTCCTTTCTACCTGCTGGATTGGATGCAGCCCGATTCATGAGTTGTTAAATAGAGCCAATAAGATCTTTAAAATGTATTTGGTTGAATTTTGTTTTTTAACAGTTTAAAATTAATTCAAAGGTTCCTTTCTCCTTCAACACCTCAAAGTGAACTCTGTTCCACAATGTGTCACAGATTATTATTAACTAGTTTCCCAAAAGCCATTCACAGCCTGCTTTTCCTCTGCCTTCCTCTACACCAGAGAAGGCACTTGCTTACCACTTGGTTGGCAGAGCCCCTTTTGTCTTTCAGCCTTTGCCTCTTCTCCTGCTTCCTGCCTAGAACCTGGAATCAATACTTGGAGGTATAACAATCATTTGACCATGTGTACAAAAACCACAAAACTGAGGGAAGGAGGTGGATCTCTGGAAATATTTTTGGCTAGCTGCACCAGCACAGCACTCTCCAACTCTGGACTTTTTGATACGAGAAGAATATAAACCCCTTACTTGTTTAAGTCCATTATCAATTGGTTTTTCTGTCACATGAAGCTACAACTGACACAAAAACATACCTTAGCATGTGTTCTTTCCAGAATTTAAAGGACAGCTAGATCTGTTCCTCTTTCCAGCAGTTTGAAATTTTTTTTAAATGCTTTTGACCATTTCTATATGTAAAACACAACATGTAATTTTCTTCAACACACAAGTAGGGAAAATGTGGATGCTAAGTTACATAAATACATAGTTTTCCAAGGTAAAAAAATTCTTCTTTTTCATAAGCCAAAAATATTAACTATAAATTGGGTAAACACCGGTGACACAGATAGAAGGAGATGAATTACAATACCTAAGAAGCTAAAGAGAGATGTAAATTGTAAAGCTGGCCAGACCTTTATCTGAGCTTTAGGAGAAGTATAGAGAAAATAGCTCTAATTCCTATCAGGCTAAGACAGAAATGATTGCACCTATCAAATTGTGATAATGAACATTCAAAGCATGAAAAGTATTTGAGTTGGGTGGGAAGATGGTAGAGTAGGGGGACCCTAAGCTCCCCTGGTCCCACAGATACAACTAAATAACACTGAAAACAACTGAAAAACTGACAGAACAAACTCCACAACTAAAGTTAGGGAAGAGGACACATCAAAGAACATAGGAAGGGCCAAGACACAGTCCAGGAGCAAAACAGACCTTGGTCATCCTTGGTGGGGAGGGCGGTGGTGGCATGGAGGAGGGCGGTGGTGGCATGGAGGAGGGCGAAAAACAGACTTTCACACTAATGAGGACAAATCTCCGTATTTGCCTTTGAAAGCGAGAGGAGCTGAATTTCATTAGTTCTTACAACAGTAGAACTTAAAGACTGGAATTTTAAAACCTGTGGGCTCCACTCTCACAGAGCCAGAGCCTGGATGATGTTAGGAAGCAGAGTCCCCACCCATAAAGAGACAGCAGACAAACAAACCATGCAGATACAGTATAAAACCAGCAATTTGAAAACTGCCAGGGGCAGACAGGAGGGACAGTGATTTGCTCATCTCAGAGCATGCCTAGAGAGACAGGGATCACAGGGAGTCTCCTCCAGGAAAAAAGGAGCTGGCAGGTGCCATTTCCCTCCCCCACCCCACAGTATAAACAGCCACCTGTGGAACCAGCACAGTGCAGACACTCACTACTTAACTTGCTTACACCAAGCCCTAGCCCCCTGCACTTTAGCAGATCCACCCTTCCCAGGCATGCTCCCCTTACAAATGGTGCTGCGGGCCCCTCCCCCAGAAAACCAGCAATTCTGCCAACACCACCTCTCCTGACCACCTGTTGTAGGACCTCAGTTCTGGTGGCAGCAGGTATCCTTTCACCAGCACACTACCACACATCTTGTTAAAACACACCCCACCCATGCTGGGGATCAAACACTGCCCACAATAGGCAAAGAGAGCCTCTGCAGACAACTGAACTGAAGGGAAAAGAGTCCAAGACTCAACAGCAAAGCACATGCAACACATATAGGAGACCCTCCCTGAAGCACCAGGCCCTGGGGAATAGGGGACACTGCACTGCAGGGCACTATAGGACCTCTTCTTCATAAGACTATTATCATTAAGAGCAAGAAAAGTAGCTAACTTTCCTAACACACAGAAACAGATAAAGTCAGACAAAATGAGGAGACAGAAAAATATTTCCCAAATGAAGCAACAGAACCAAACCACAACAAGAGACCAAAGTGAAACAGATAGAAGTAATATGCCTGATAGAGAATTTAAAGTAACAATCACAGAGATACCTGTGTGTGTGGAGTGGAGGACATCAGGGAGATCCTTTTACAGAGATAAAAAAAGAACCAACCACAGATAAAAAACACAATATATGAAATTAAAAATACACTTCAGGGGCGCCTGGGTAGCTCAGTTGGTTAAGCGACTGCCTTCAGCTCAGGTCATGATCCTGGGGTCCTGGGATCGAGCCCCACATCGGGCTCCCTGCTCAGCAGGAAGCCTGCTTCTCCCTCTCCCTCTACCTGCCACTTCCCCTGCTCTCTCTCTGTCAAATAAATAAATAAAATCTTAAAAAATAAAAATAAAAATACACTTGATGGAATATAGCAGGCTAGATGAACAGAGTAATGGAATGTAACCAAGCTGGACAAAGGACAGGAGAGAAAATTATGCAAATCAAGGGTAGTCATAAGGAACTGAGTACTCCATCAGGCATAAACATTTACATTATTGGGATCTCAGAAGAAGAGACAGAAAAGGGGGCAGAAAATTTATTTGAAGAAATAATAGCTCAAAACTTCCCTAATTGGGGGAAGGAAACAGATATCCAGATGCAGGAGGCACAGAGATCACCCAAAAATTCAACCCAAGGAAGTCGACACCAAGACATATAGTACTTAAAATGGCAAAAAGTAGCAATAGACAAAATTTTTTAAAGCAGCAAGAGAAAGGGGTGCGTGGGTGGCACAGTCACCTGAGCATCCGACTCTTGCTTTTGGCTCCGGTTGTGGTCTTGGGTCATGAGATCGAGGCCAGCATCAGGCTCTGTGTTCATCTGCTTGGGACTCTCCCTGCCTCTCCCCACCCCCCTGCTCTCTCTCGTTTTCTCTCATAAATAAATAAATAAATAAGTAAATAAACCTTTTTTAAAAAACCAGCAAGAGGGGGCGCCTGGGTGGCTCAGTCGTTAAGCGTCTGCCTTCGGCTCAGGTCATGATCCCAGGGTCCTGGGATCGAGCCCTACATCGGGCTTCCTGCTCTGCGGGAAGCCTGCTTCTCCCTCTCCCACTCCCCCTGCTTGTGCTCTCTCTCTCGCTGTGCCTCTCTCTGTCAAATAAATGAATAAAATCTTTATAAAAAAATAGATAAATAAATACATCTTAAAAAAAAAAAAACCAGCAAGAGAAGACAGTTACATAAAAGGGAGACCACATAAAGCAATCAGCAGATTTTTCAGCAGAAACTTTGCAGGCCAGAAGAGAATGGCATGATATATTCAAAGTGCTGAAAGGGGAAAATCTGCAGCCAAACATACTCTATCCACCAAGGCTATCATTCAGAATAGAAGGAAAGATAAAGAGCTTCTCAAATAAACAAAAACTAAAGGAGTTTATGACCACTAAACTATCACTACAAGAAATATTAAAGGGGACTCTTTGAATGGAAAGGAATGCCCATAAGTGAGAGTATGAAAAGTAAAAAACACAAAAGCAGTAAAAATCAATATTTCTGTAAAAATTAGTGGAAGGATTCATAAAATAAAAGGACATAAGGGTCACCTGGCTGGCTCAGTCAGTAGAGCATATGACTCTTGATCTTGGGATCATTTGTTCAAGCCCCACGCTGGGCACAGAGTTTACTTAAAAAACAACAAAAAAAAGTGTATAAGATACAGCACCATATACCTAAAACATGATGGGGGAAGGAGTACAGAATGGGTTTAAATTTAAGCAAACATCAGCTTAATATAGACTGCTAAATGCAGAAGATGTTATATACAAACCTAATGGTAACCACAAATCAAAAACCAGTAATAGACATGCAAAGAATAAAGAGAGAGGAATTCAAGTCTATCACTAAGGAAAGCCAATAAACTATGAAAGAGAGCAAGAGAAGAAAGAACCAGAGAAAATCTATAGAAACAACCACAAAACAGTAACAAAGTGGCAACACATATCTATCAATAATTACTTTGTAAATGGACTAAACACTCCAATTGAAAGACACAGGGTGAGGGAATGGATAAAAAAGCAAGACCTAGCTATATGCTGCCTACAAGAGACTCATTTCAGACTGAAAGACACCTGCAGATTGAAAGTAAGGGGATGGGGAAACATTTATCATGCAAGTAGATTTCAAAAGAAGGCCGGAATAGCAACATTAATACTGGACAAAATAGACTTTAAAATGAAGATTGTAACAAGAGACAAAGGACACATAATACTAAAGGGGACAATACAACAAGAGGATATAACAATTGTAAATATTTATGCACCCAACATGGGAGCAACCAAATACATAAAACAGTTAATAACAAACATAAAGGAAATAATCCATAATAATACAATAATAGCAGGGGACATTAACACCCCACTTACAGCGATGAAAAGATCATCCAAAACAGAAAATCAACAAGGAAACAGTGGCTTTGTACATGTGCTGCCAAAGCAAGCACAAGGAAACAGTGGTTTTGAATGACACACTGCACCAGATGGACTTAACAGACATACTCAGAACATTCCATCCTAAAACAGCAGAATACACATTCTTTTTAAGTGCACATGCAACATTCTCCAGAATAGATCACGTATTAGGCTGCAAAACAAGTCTCACCAAATTTTTAAAAATCAAAGTCATAGCATGCATCTTTCCTGACCACAATGCTATGAAACTAGAAATCAATCACAAGAAAAAATTTGGAAAAAAACACTAATAACATGGAAGTTAAGTAACATGCTACTAAACAATGAATGGGTCAACCAAGAAATCAAAGAAGAAATAAAAAATGATAAGGAAACAAATAAAAATAAAAACACAACAGTCTAAAATCTTTGGGATACAACAAGTGGTTCTAAGAGGGTAGTTTACAGCAATACATACCTACTTCAAAAAGCAAGAAAAATCAAATAAACAACATAACCTTCACTTGAAGGAGCTACAAAAATAAGAATAATCAATTAATCTTCAACAAAGGAGGAATTGTATAATGGAAAAAGATAGTCTCTTCAACAAATGGTGTTGGGAAAAGAAACATGCAAAAGAATGAAACAACCATTCTTCACCATACACAAAAATAAACTCAAAATGGATTAAAGACCTAAATGTGAGACCTGAAGCCATAAAAATCCTTGAAGAGAACACAGGTAGTAATTTCTTTGATTAGCCATAGCAACATTCTTCTAGCTCTGTCTCCTAAGGCAAGGAAAATAAAAGCAAAAATAAACTATTGGTACTATATCAAAATAAAAATTTTCTACACAGCAAAGGAACCAATCAACAAAACTAAAAGACAAGAACGGAAGAAGATATCTGCAAAAGACATATCCAAAAAAGGGTTAGTATCCAAAGTATATCAAGAACTGACATAACTCAATACCCAAAAACCAAATAATCCAATTAAGAAACGGGCAGAAGACATGAATAGACATTTCTACAAAGACATAGAGATGGCCAACAGACACACAAAAAGATTTTCAATATCACTTATCATCAGGGAAATGGAAATTAAAACTACAATGAGATAACACCTCACACCTGGCAGAATGACTAAGAACAAAAACACAAGTCAAGTGTTGGTAAGGATGTGGAGAAAAAGGAACCTTCATGCATTGTTGGGGGGAATGCAAACTGGTGCAGCTACTATGTAAAACAATATGGAGGTTCCTCAAAAAATTAAAAATAGAATCACCCTACAATCCAGTGATCACACTACTGTGTATTTATCCCCAAAATTATAAAAACACGAATTCAAAGGGATACATGCAACCCTATGTTCATTGCAGCATTATTTACAATAGCCAAACAATAGAAACAACTCGTGTCCATCAATAGATAAATGGATAGGGGCGCCTGGGTGGCTCAGTCGGTTAAGCGTCTGCCTTTGGCTCAGGTCATGATCCCAGGGTCCTGGGATCAAGCCCCACATCGGGCTCCCTGCTCCACGGGAACCCTGCTTCTCCCTCTCCCACTCCCCCTGCTTGTGTTCCCTCTCTCGCTGTGTCTCTCTCTCTCTGTCAAATAAATAAATAAATCTTAAAAAAAAAAAGATAAATGGATAAAGATGTGGCATACACACACACACACACAATGTAGTATTATTCAGCCATAAAAAAGAATGAACTCTTGCCATTTGCAGCAATGTGGATAGAGCTAGAGAGTACAATGCTAAGCAAAATAATCTGGTCAGAGAAAGATGAATACCATATGAACTTACTCATATGTGGAATTTAAGAAACAAAACAACAAGCAAAGAAAAAAGAAAGAGAGACAAACCAAGAAACAGACTTTTTTGAAGTTTTTATTTTAATTCCAGTTAGTTAACATACAGTGTTATATTAGTTTCAGGTGTACAATGTAGTGATTCAATAATTCCAGTGCTCATCACCTTCTTAATTCCCATCACTTACTGAAATAGATTCTTAACTGCAGAGAACAACTGATGGTTACCAGAGGGGAGGTAGGTGGGAGGATGGGGGAAATAGAGGATGGAGATTAAAGAGTACACTTATCATGATGAAAAAAATAAAATGATTAAAAAAAAAAAGAACATTTAAGGCTACTGAAGATGAGATAAGACGGGCACATATATACTGTCTGTGGTGGTGAATGAAACTACATATGGAAAGCAATTAGGAAATATATATTAAGAGCCTTAAAACAATTAATATACTTTGACACAGTAAATTTCTTTATAAAACTACTGTAAGAAAGAATCAAATATATGGACCAAAATTCACATACAAAAACATCTACTAGTGTTATTTGTATTATCAAAATACTGGAAAGAACTTAAATGTTCAATAATTAGAAAGGGTTAACTAAAGCATTACAAATCCACATGATAGAAGAATATAGACATCCATTATAAATCAAGTTTTCAAAAGAAATTTAATAATACGGATAAACATTCTTCACATCTTAAGTAAGAGGATCCCAAACTTAAACAATCTTGGTATCTTACTAACTTGTTCATGACACCTCTAGATCAAAATAGATACCTAATAATTCTGGTATGGAGGTTTCTCAAAAAGGTAAAAATAGAACAACTATATGATCCAGCAATTCCACTTATTGGTATATAGCCAAAGGAAATGAATCACTATCTCAAAAATGAATTACTAAATATTGCAGCATTATTTACAATAGCTAAGACATTGAAACAATGTAAGTGTCCATTGGTAGATAAATGGATAAAGAAAATGTGGTATATAAGTACAATGGAATATTATTCAACCATAAAAAAGGAAAGACTCCTTCTATTTGTGACAATATGAATGGACCTTGAGGGTATCATACCAAGTAAAATAAGTCAGAGAAAGGCAAATATTTTATCATCTCACTTATATGTGGAATCTTTAAAAACTAAAATAGAAACAAGAACATATTGGTGGTTATGGGAGTGGGGAGGAAGAGAGAAGAGTTAAAAGTAGTCAAAGGTACAAATTTTCAGTTATAAGATAAATAAGTTGTAGGGATGTAATGTACAGCATGATGACTACAGTTAACAATACTGTACTGTATATTTGACAGCCGCTAAAAGAGTCAATCTTAAAAGTTCTCACCACATGAAAAAAATCTGTAACTATGAAGTAGTGGATACTAATTATGATAATCATTTCACAACATATACATATATCAAATCATTATGCTGTACAACTTAATACAATGTTATATGTCAATTATATCTCAATAAAACTGGTAGTGGGGAGAGAGAAACCCAGAATGAGATAACCACTTTACACCCACTAGAATGGCTATAATAAAACAAACAAACAAAAACAGAAAATAGCAAGTGTCGGTGAGGATGTAAAGAAATCAGAACCCTTACATACTGTAGATGGGAATATAAAATGGCACAGCTACTTCAGAAAACATTTGTCAATTCCTCAAAAAGTTAAATATAGAATTACCATATGACCCAGCAATTACACTCCAAGAGAACTGAAAACATGTTAAAACAAAACTTGTCCACAAATTTTCATAAGAGCATTACTCACGATAGCAAAAAGTGGAAACAACCTAAATTTCTGAGTGGATGAATGGATAAACAAAATGTGGTACATCCATACAATAGAATATTATTCAGCCATAAAGTGTACTGAAGTACTGATATTCATCACATATGGACGAACCTTGAAAATATGCTAGGGGTACTTGGATGGCTCAGTCACTTAAGCGTCCAACTCTTGATTTCAGCTCAGGTCATGATCTCAGGGTTGTGGGCTCGAGCCCTGTGTCCTATGGCTGACTCCGCTCAGCAGGGAGTCTGCTGGAGATTCTCTCCCTCTGCCCCTCCCCCTGAGTATGCCCACTCTCTTTCTCTCTCTAATAATAAATAAATAAATCTTAAAAACAAAAAAAGAAAATACTATGCTAAGTGAAAGAAGCCAGCCACAAAAAGCCACATAGTATATGATTCCATTTACATGAAATATCCACAATAGGCAAATCCATAGCAGAAAGCAGTTAGTGGTTGCCAGGATCCAGGGGAGGGGAAATCAGAGTGATTGCTTAACAGGTATGGATTTCCTTTTGCTATAACAAAAATGTTCTAGAACTATCTTAAGTTCTTTAGTAAGGAACTAAGTAATGGTAGTGGTTGCACAATGCTACAAATGTCCTAAAACTCACTGAATTTGGAGTGCCTGGGTGGCTCAGTTGGTTAAGCTTCTGCCTTCAGCACAGGTCATGATCCTGGGGTGCTGGGATAGAGCCCAGCATCGGGCTCCTTGCTCAGTGGAGCCTGCTTCTCTCTCTCCCTCTGCCTGTAGGCTCCCCCTGCTTGTGCTCTCTCTCTCACTATCTCTATGTGTCAAATAAATAAATAAAATCTTTAAAAAAAAAATCACTGTATTGTATAATTTTAAAATGATGAACTTTATGTTTACCAATCAAGATTTTTATTCTATCTTTATGAGAGAATCAATTAAACCTATTGTGGTAAATCATTTCACAAAAATATAAATCAAACCATTATGCTATACACCTTATTTTTTTATGTTTTATTTATTTAAGTAATCTCTATACCCAATGGGGGCTCAAATTCATGACCCCAAGATCAAAAGTTGCCCTCTCGATGGAACTAGAGGGTATTATGCTAAGCAAAATAAGTCAATCAGAGAAAGACAATTATCATATGATCTCATTGATATGTGGAATTTGAGAAACAAGGCAGAGGATCATAGGGGAAGGGAGGGAAAATGAAACAAGACGAAACCAGAGAGGGAGACAAACCATAAGAGACTCTTAATCTCAGGAAACAGACTGAGGGTTGTCGGAGTGGTGAGGGGTGGGAGGGACGGGGTGGCTGGGTGATAGACACTGGGGAGGGTATGTGCTATGGTGAGTGAATTGTGTAAGACTGATGAATCACAGACCTGTACCCCTGAAACAAATAATACATTATATGTTAGTAAAAAGAAAAAAAAATTTGACCTCTCTTCCAACTGAGGCAGCCAGTTGCCCCTACGCAATACACCTCAAACTTATTCAGTACTGTATGTAAATACTGTCTCAATAGAACTGGGGGAAAAAAAAACACCAGGAGAATATACCAAAATATTATCAAGGCTTATCTCTGAGTGGTCTTATTTTAAGTGATTTATGTTTTCTTTTTCATGTTTCTATAATTCTTAACTTTTCTTTAATAAATACATATTGGTCTTTTTGTTAACACATTGATTTTTATAAGATAATAGAAGCTATTTTGTTTTTTAAAGATATCTGCCTTTTTTACGCCTGGTTGGCACAGTCGGTAGAGCGTGCAACTCTTGACCTTGGGGTCATGAGTTCGAGCCCTCATGGGGTATAGAGTTTACTTTAAAAATAAATAAATAAATGTTTTTAATAAAAAATAAGGGCACCAGGCTGGCTCAGTCAGTAAGCAAGCAATTCTTGATCTCAGGGTCATGAGTTCAAACCCCACATGGAGCATACTTAAAAAGAATAAATAAATATTTAAAAAATTAAAAATAAAGGCATTTTGTCTTTTTCCCTTAAGTTATATATACTCTACAGTTTAATGTTTTATCATTTTTAAATAGGTAATATAAATACAGTAAAATAAATATGTAGATATTTTTCAAATAATGCAAGAGTATACACTTTTTTCCAAAAGTCTTCCTCTCAACCCTATTTTTCTTCCTGTAGACCATCACAATTAGCAATTTGTTGTTTTACCTCCAGTCTGGGTTTTTGCAGTCTGGGACTATCCTTGTATACTCATTACGTATGGCACAATACTTGGCTCAAGGAAAGGAATCAAATGATAAATAGTAAACAAGTGATAAGTGAATGGATACCAGAAAAATGAAGACAGATGAAAAGAGATAATAGTCAGATAGATAGAAGATAGGCAGATGGAGGATGAATGGATGGAGATTTGGATAGAGATAGGTTGATGAATATGTGAATAAATGGATGTTGTTGAGAACTTACTATTATATTAAAGTGACAGTAAAACCAATATAATTTCTATATATGTGAAAACAGAAGGGCACATGGGTGGCTCAGTTGGTTAAGTGGTTGCCTTCAGATCAGGTCATGATTCCAGGGTCCTGGGATGGAGCCCCACATAGGGCTCCCTGCTCAGTGGGAAGCCTGCTTCTCCCTCTTCCTCTTGCCACTTGCCTTGCTTGGGTGCTCTCTCTCTCTAATAAATAAATAAATAAAATCTTTAAAAAAAAAAAAAAAGGCATTTAAGGGGGGCCTGGGTGGCTGACGGTTAAGCGTCTGCCTTTGGTTCAGGTTGTGGTCCCAGGGTCCTGGGATCGACCCTACAAAGGGCTCCCTGCTCAGTGGGGAGCCTGCTTCTCCCTCTTCCTCTGTCTCCCTGCTCATGCTCTCTCTCTCACTCTATTTCAAATATAAATAAAATCTTTAAAAAAAAAAGGCATTAAAAAAAACAGAGAAGCGGCGCCTGGGTGGCTCAGTCAGTTAAGCGTCTGCCTTTGGCTCAGGTCATGATCCCAGGGTCCTGGGATCGAACCCCACATCGGGCTCCCTGCTCAGCAGAAAGTCTGCTTCTCCCTCTCCCACTCCCCCCTGCTTGTGTTCCCTCTCTCGCTGTGTCTCTAATAAATAAATAAAATCTTTAAAAAAAAAACAAAACAGAGAAATGTTTCCATTATCTTGGTCTAGCACTCAGATTATAAGAAAAATATTAAGAAGGAAAAGCTAAAAACAGCACACAGTACATACAAAAAAATTACTTAAGAAACATTAGAAACAAGTTAAATATTAATAAGGAATTTATTTACTTTATTAAACCAATGTCCTCTTAAACTCAGGCACTCAGACTCATCCTGTAATAAAAGAATAGCGACCTCCACCAAAGACCAAATTGGTAATCTAGAAGATTAAATAAAGGAAATCTTTCAGAATGTAGAGAGAAAAAAGAGTTGCAATTTTTGAAAATGAATTTAAGAAACATGAAAGATAGAGCCTAAAAGGTCAACATTTGTTAATAAGCATATTTGAAGAAGAGAACAAGAAAGGCAACAGAGGGAGAAGAAAAAATAATCAAATAAATAACAAGAAATAAAAATTGCCCTAAACCAAAGACAAAAGAAAAAGGCTACTATAATAGTCATATGAAACTGGCAAGATTGGAAAAGGGGAGTGAAGGTGTAGGGAACAAGGCAGAAGGAATGCAACTAGACTAAATATCACTTTTTACCTCAAATTATATGCATAGGTTATCTATTTTAAAAAAAATACTTTGTTAAAGACATGGGAACAAAACCACATAAATTAAAAAAAAAAAAAAAAAAAAAACCTACGTTTTCTAGACAGGCTTTGGTGAAATTTTAGAATGCCTAGATAAAGAGAAAAATCCTGAGATTCCAGAGGGGAAAAAGCAAGTTTCCAATAAAGAAACTCCCATGAGCAACAAGAAATCCCAGAAGAAATAAAGCAACAGTTTTGGGTTCTGAGACAAAAGTTATTCTTAATATAGAATTATCTATTCAGCCAAACTATTAACCAAGTATGAATATAAAACACATTATCAGACACACAAGAACTCAGAATATGTACACATCCTATATGAAAAAGCTACTCAAAAAGATGTCCTCAACTGAACCAAAATGAGGAATCCAAGAAAAATCACACATGAGATATAAAGAAATGCTATTAGCTAAGTAAGATCCAAAATATTTGAAGAAAGGGCAAAATATCTTAAAAAGACCCATTAGGCCTTAATACCTGGAAGACTTTTAAGGAGCAATTACTTAATGCACAAGATTACTTTTCCTTCTCCATGGGTCTTAATATACTAATTCATCCCACAATAAATAATTTCATAATCACAATATTTTAAGGCTGTTAAATGGTTTTCAGTGTTCCCTTTTTAAAATCAACTCATAGACAAAAAGCAGGATGCTATAAAAATTATACTTTATTGGCAGATGGAGAAAAAGAGTAAGACAAATATATTACTTTCCTTAATACTCATATCAGAAAGACCACAAGTAATATCTAAACTAACAAATCAAGAAAAAGAAATTTATGATTTAAGTCATAAAAGTATTCACCATAAAAAATTTAAAATAACAAAGGTAATAAATTTGAACGTTGAGATGGGAAAGGGGAAAACAGGAATTAGTGAGATTTCACACAATTGTTCGGCTTTTCTAATGGAAAAACAAAAAACATTTAAAGTTGATAAATCAAGAAACAGAATTATGGTGGTGTCTGGCTGGATCAGTTGGTTAAGCACCAGACCTTCAGCTCAGGTCATGATCTCAGGTTCCTGGGATCAAGCTCAGCCAGAAGTCTGCTTGTCCCTCTCCCTCTCCCTTTGTCCCTCCCCCTGCTCCACTCATGTGCACTCACACTCTCTCTCGCTCTCACATAAATAAATAAATATTTTTTAAAAAGAAACAGAATTATATGCTTATTAAAGTTATAGTGGTAAGCACCAGCAAAACTTAAAACAGAAATAGTTAACATTGGTTACCTCTGAGAAATGAGGGAAGCTTGAGAGTGGGCAATAAGAAGGAAAGCTTTTACTTTTCATTTTATATAAGTTGTACTGTTGGAGTTTGTTTTAATCATGTACAACTATTATTTAATAAATTTTAATAGCATAAAAATAAAAATATTTCCACTTTGACACGAATGTATTATAAACATCAAAAACTGCTGAGAAATTAGTTAACAGAACTCTGGTTTTCTAAGTTATACAAGTTCAAATTACATATAATTTTTCAGAAAAAAGGAAGGTCACTTTTTTTTAAAATTTGCACCTAACAAAGCAATAGGATTCACTCGGTGTTTAAGTCACTCTTAAAATGCAATTATAATAATTACACCGCAAAAAGGGAAAGAGAAAAAGGAAATTAACTTTTGTAAAAAGCAACATACTTTGTGCCTCAGACCACTTGGTACTTTCATAGGTGAGCTTATTTAACAATCATAAAGAAAATTATAACTTCCCTACAGAAATATGCAACTAACCTGTAAGGCAAACTAACCACCTGTAAGGCAAAAGTTTTACCTTATTTTTCCAGCAGCCTTGGATTCACCTTTCTGTCCAAAAATAAGTATCTACAAAACAGTTTGCCATGACATGGTTTTGGTCTGTGGTCACAGTACAAAACAAAATTAAATCCATCTCCTAATCACGTTTTCCTTGGTAACTGAGATCATCAACCACAAAATCTCACTGAAATAATATTTTTAGATAGAAAACACACAACAGGGGCACCTGGATGGCTCAGTCAGTTAAGCATCTGCCTTCAGCTCAGGTCATGATCCCAGAGTCGTGGGACTGAGCCCCGAGTCGGGCTTTCTGCTCAGCTGGGAGTCTGCTTATCCCTCTCCCTCTGCCCTGCTCCAGTTCTCTCTCTGCCTCTCATATAAATGAATAAAAAATCTTAAAAAAAGAAAAGAAAACACACAACAGGTTTAAAGCCTCTATAAGGAGGGTGTGTTTCTCCTTTAGAAAGACTCATTATATTAGAAATTAAAGATATTTTATAAGGATACCAATTATTTGAGGACTTCACAGGTTTTTACTTCTCTTTGATCCATCACTTACTTTTGGATAAGAATTCAAACCCTCAATAAAAAACTACTGCTGCACACTTGTATCCTGAATTACATCCTGTCTCCTCTCTTGAGACTCTCTTTTATCCTGCACAATGTGAGCTCAAAAGGCCTATTACAGGAAGTGTTGAACTATCAGCTATTTATAAATGGACAAAATCTTCAAATAGCTTTGTTGGCTACTTCTTCGTGGTTCTAGACCTTAAAAACTACCTGTTTTTAAAGAAACAGTCATGTTAATAATTCAAAACATTAAAATGCTCTCTGGGGAAAAAATATCTTGTCCCTTTGTTTTGGGATCCAAAGGCAGGACTAACATTATACAATACCAACATCACAAGATAATGAACAGGCTGATCTTTAAAAAAAAACAAAAAAAAAACAAAAAAATTAACCAAATAGCCTTACTCTCATCATTTACCACCAAGAAGATTTAAAATTGTAATATATTGCCTTCAAGTCTTCTATACTGATGTCTAAACTTCACTATGCTATGTGAGCATTTTGCAAAACAAGCACACAGTTTAACATCACGTATTAATTTTTTATCCAGCATATTCAGTCCAAACATACAATACACAAAAGTAAAAATCCTTAATTCATCAATATTGACATCCATTACATCAAAAAAAAAAAAAACCTTTCCATAGGTCTACTTTTTCCTACATAAAACTCAGAGACATGCCTTTCCCATGCTGCTAAAATAGTAACCTGTATTTCCTATAGCAAACTAGTGATTTAAAACTCATTTTTATATATTATTCTTAAAGCCTTAAACATTTCTTTTCCTTATCCTCAGCCTCCTTGTCTCCAGTCTTCAGAGATTTATATCTCATATATCACCATGTTAGCAAATCATTTCAAGCCAGACTTCCAAAGGTAAATAGCTTACAGAAATTTTAATTAGCTACAGTAATATGCACAAAAACTGTACCTACTAGGATATTTATTCACTGTAGTATTAGTACTAGCAAAAGACTGGAAACAGCCTAAATATCCATCAAGAGGGATGGTTAAGTAAATTATGTAAGTCAATACAATGGAATACAGTAAAACTATTCAGAAGAACTAGGCATCTCTGCATATCAGTTATGTAATGATCTTCAAATTATATTTGTTTAAAAATAGAGAAATGTAAACTATTTATTAAACACACACACCCCAAGAAAATCTCTCTAAAATGGAAAACCAAGAACGGCTGCCTACGGAAAGGGAAAGGGGTGGGGAAAGGGAAGGCTTATATATTACATTGTATATCTTTTTATGTACAAGCACTTACTACTTACTGAACACATGCTTTTTTTTAACAAAATATTTTTTTGAAAAGGTGATCTTGACTGCATTCACAAATTGACAGTTTTTCAGTTCCAAGTTATCAGTTTGCATCATCAAAATGTTTCAGCCTCAAAATCCCTCCTATAACTTGAAAGACATGAGCTTTCCTATTTCATTTGTCCACACCCTCATATACGCATTTTTATTAAATGGTCACCTCAGGGGCACCTGGCTGGCTCAGTCGGTGGAGCATGCAACTCTTGATCTTGGGGTAGTGAATTTGAGCCCCATGTTGGGTGTAGAGATTTAAAAAAAAAAAAAAAAGTCACTTCATGGATTTGAAAATTATGTGTTGCTAAGCCACTCATTTCAAAAACTAAACCTTCCCAGTCCAGTATCACAGCAACTAGCCAGTTTCTCAGTCACAGTCGTCACATTCCTTGAGCCACATGTGGCTAGTGGCTACTATACTGTAGAGCACAGATGCATTTTCATCACTGCGTGAAGTTCTATTGGGCATCACTGCGCTAGACTAAGGGTTGGTAAACTAAGCAGGGCAAACTACAGCCTACAGACCAAAGCCAGTTCACCACCTGTTTTTGTAAATAAAGTTCTATTGGAACACAGCCACTCTAATTTATATTCATTTATATATTATTTGTGGATACTTTCGCACTACAATAGCAGATTCAAGTAATTACAACATATATGGTATGGCTCACAAAGCCCAAAATATTTAGTATATGCCTCTTCGTGGAAAAAAGTTTGTCGGCCATTGCTCTAAACAATCAAATTTCATTGAAAAGAGCATTTATTTCCCTTAGGCTTCAAAAATAAAGTTCTGAAAGCTTGCACTGCATAAATGAAGAACCAATTAAACATAAACCAATGACCATTTAATTTACTAAGTGTTAAAGATACTAAATTTATTAACATAAACCCAAAATATCAATAAATTTCCTAAAGTATGCTTGAATGCTAACATTTTCTAAGCATCTCTATAAAATTGCTAGTAAA
This sequence comes from Neomonachus schauinslandi, assembly GCF_002201575.2. Classification (NCBI taxonomy): domain Eukaryota; kingdom Metazoa; phylum Chordata; class Mammalia; order Carnivora; family Phocidae; genus Neomonachus; species Neomonachus schauinslandi. The sequence goes on along the minus strand of NC_058410.1, from coordinate 50,439,350 downwards.
AGCACAGAACGGGCACCTGGGGTGGCTCAATTAGCTAAGCTTCCAACTCTTGAGATTTCGGCTCAGGTCATGATCTCAGAGTCGTGAGATCAAGCCCTGCGGGTTATTACTTATAGTGATATTACACACCTAAGAACAAAGAAGGACAGAATCACAGCTAATGAATATACTTGGTGAATAAGAGAAGGCTTCTGGAAGCAAAGCTATTTGAATTGGGTATTAAGGATGAGCAGGAGTTTGCCAAGTTTTGGGGAGTGAGGAGACAAGGCAGGGAGTAGCAGAGCAACACCATTCTACTTTGACTACAGAAAAAAAAAAATAGAAATGAAAAGGACTTACCAAGTCCTAGAAAATATGAGTTCAATGCTACAGAAGCATGGCTTGAACACTCTGGAAAAAAGGAGGGAATTGGTGGCAAGCATAAAGGCTGTAAAGACGAAAGACTTCAGGATCCAAATGCAAATGGCTTTACATGCCAAAGTAAGGAATTAAGATTGGATGTGATTGTATGAGCCAGAGAGACTGCACAGTTTTCCAAGATGTGACATGAGTGATTTTATTAGAAAAATGACCCCAGGCAACTTGGATCTTGGACTATCATGAGGAAAGACTAACCTAACAGCAGAGACCAATTAAGCTACTGCACAAATCAAAGATGGTGGACAAAAGTAAGACAGTGAGAATGCAGAGAAACCAGATAAAGAGAACTACAGGCCTGCACTTCTACTTTTTTTTAAATGTCCATGTGATATTTTCCCTTTTCTGTATTTGTTGGTATAGATGTATCCTTTACATGGAAAAAGTTTATACAATAAACTGGAAGCAACATGACCTTTTTTGTTTTGCTTCCTATGGTATTAAAGAAGGAAAACACATTAGAAAATGCAGTAACTGGGCGCCTGGGTGGCTCAGTTGGTTAAGCGACTGCTTTCGGCTCAGGTCATGATCCTGGAGTCCCTGGATCGAGTCCCGCATCAGGCTCCCTGCTCGGCAGGGAGTCTGCTTCTTCCTCTGACCCTCCCCCCCCTCATGTGCTCTCTCTTATTCTCTCTCTCTCAAAAATAAAATAAATAAAATCTTTAAAAAGAAAAATGCAGTAACTCAGTCACGAGATCTGGATTACTGTCTTGCAATTTGCTGTGAGGCTTGTCTTTGCTGTGAGACTATGGTCATGACAACCTCTAACAGCTCTGGTTTTCTCATTTGTAAAGAAATGAGACTAAATAATCTTAAAATTCTTAATAGCTTTCTAAAATGCTATGATCCGGGCGCCTGGGTGGCTCAGTTGGTTGAGTGACTGCCTTCGGCTCAGGTCATGATCCTGGAGTCCCGGGATCGAGTCCCGCATCGGGCTCCCTGCTCGGCAGGGAGTCTGCTTCTCCCTCTGACCCTCCCCCCTCTCATGTGCTCGCTCTCTCTCTCTCTCATTCTCTCTCTCAAATAAATAAATAAATAATCTAAAAAAAAAGTTATAAAAAATAAAATAAAATGCTATGATCCTACTGATACATCATCTTTAATCTTCGTAGATCTCAAAAAAAAGAACGCAAATATAATCTATTTTAACTACAAACCAAATATGAAAAATCTATCAAAACCAGGCTGTTACGACCATGCCTATTATTATTTACCTATATGTATCCACATGTACCTAACTACATTTATTTGTGAAGGATTTCGTGACCTATATTAGTAGACATGCAGACACCAATTGCTCATCTGTAACTTTATACATTAAGATACATAGTCACCTACTCATCTGAAACCCTAAGGCAAAACTGAAACTGTTGTCAGTTAGCCATTTCACTTTCAATTAACAAGTATCTTTCAGACATCTCCAAAAAGGAGCATTCTTCGATTAGAGTGGTTCAAAGACTAAATGAATGTCTGCAAAGTTGAATAGTAGTATTGTTGGGTACAACAGTTTTCAGACATAACACTATCCTATGGAACCAAGTTTGTTTGAACCTCTTATTGACAAAAGAACTTTTTAACAATATTCCTTTATCAATCAAAACAAAGTTTTTCAAATTTAAGAAATATGGTCTTGAGATTTGTAACCATAAACCGTTATATGTGACTTGTTACTATCAAAAGAAAAACTATTACAAATTCTTGCTCATACTAAAAAATCTAGAAATATTCTGAACTTGTTTCTCAAGAATAACTTTTAAGCCTCAGTTTATTTAAAAAGGATGGTTGGGTCAAAAAATTCTCTTCCTTCAAAACAAAAAGAAAAAGTAACATTTTTATTAAAAGTGAAAAACCCAAATGTAATCTTTCATTTCCACTGTTATAAAGTTATGTAGTATAATTAACATAGTCTAAGTTAAAGTCGTATTTCAATGAAAATATTCTAAGGTTTTTTAAACTAGTATTAAACTACAAGCAGAGGCTTTTCCAGTGATGTTTTGTGTTACATTACTTCTTCCAGTGTTTCTCCAAAAGACCTGAATGATTTTTTGGTTACATACTATGTTATATACATCAGAATAATTTCTCTTTAATGAACCCATGTGACTTTTTTCTTGCTCCCTAAAATAGCATTACACATTTTTTCTGAATTAACCAAAATAAATTCTGTAAAGAGCTAAACTGTAATGGACCATGATCAGAGTGTAAAATCCTTTACGTTGCAAATCTGCATCACAGTTTAGAACCATCACTGAAAACTTTCTATTCTTTCAAATTTCTGGTATCAATGAACATAAAACTAATCCTACCAACCCACAAGAGATGTGTTTACTGTAAAGCCTCAAATCTCAACTAGACCCTTGGTCCAAGAAAACCTACCTTTATAATGATTTTTCTTACAAGTAATACAGTGATATCAACTAATGCTTTCAGATCCTACAAGTTTCTTTAAAAAGTATATTTTGAAAATACACAAACTGATCTTATTCTATTAAAGAAACTTTATTAATTCTAATCAAACAAACTTCACTCAAGAAGAAAGTGTAGTCGAATCAAGAACTTTATTAGAGGGGAAAATATTCGAAAAGAACAATTAGAAGCAGGAATTATCTGTTTTTTGTTATAGCCCATGCTATCGAAATACAATTCAAAAGCAGAATTTTCAATTTTTCTCAAAAGTTGCCTACTAAAAGGAAGCTATTTTAACAAAAATGAAAATACATTTTAGAAATTCCAGATCAAGTATATTATAAAGTTAGCATGAGGAGTATGAAAAACACCACGTGTAATTTGTTTTGTAATGCCAATGTCCAAATAGGAAAACTAGATGTCCTCTCCCCGAGTATATCTGATAAGATTACTACAGGGACACCAGTAAAACAAGTAAATATTCCAAAAACAAAATACAAGTTATAGTACCTCACATTCCAAGATATTAATTCAAGGACACCTGGCAATTAACTGAAAGAATTAGGAGAAAAGTTTACAACTGAATACCATGGGGCCTGTTCAGTTATAAGACAAAAATTACTTCCAGTAACAATCCTTAGACACGTGTATAGTACCTGGTGATCTCCATGATACTTTATGATAAAACAATCTGTAAAGTTGTGCTTTCTCGTTCTCTGTACGAAATTAGCACACACACTCCAACTACTTTCGTCCTAGAGCTCGTAAATCAATTATATCAATTACAACAGAGTGCGCAGAACGATAGGCAACACTTCAAATCTTACTAATGTCATTTTGGCTGATACTCACTTTATTCAGAAATGTTCCGTTACGACCCTAAAGACTCTCTTTCATATAGTTTTTGAAATCTAAGTCTTTGAAATCTAAGCGGGACAGGTAGATGATAGACGTTCCTGGGCTCCTAACTCTGGGGGAGGAGAATTTCTGCCAGGATAGGCGGTGAAGAGGCGATTGGTTTACACCTACCCTTCACAGGCAGGGAGCTGCAGCTGTTCCACCTGTCCTACAGGACGAAAGACAGGTGTTCTCAATACTTTATCCAGCTCGCCTTCTCCTAAGAGAACAATCAATAAAGGCTTCCTAAAGAGGTTACTACGGTTCTCCCTCAACTCCCAGGAAAACAGAGATTGAGGCCCAGATCTCTGTCACTTCAATTCCGTTCTGGATAATCTAGGTGCTCGATAAAGCCCAGCACGCATTTAGCCAGGGGACGGAGTGCAGGACATCAGAATATCCCAGGTTGGGGGAAATGAGTTACCAGAGAACTAGGCGAACTCTGAAGTTCTGCGGGTAAAACGCGGTTAGTTTCCCAAGAGGTCCTACATTCGAGGTAAGGTGCGGAATTCAGAATGTGAAAAAGCGCAATCGGGGGCGAATGAGGAGGGATCCAGGAATCGCCAGGTATAAACTGGGATGGGGGGGCTGCGCTGAGGAACCAATGGGCTGGCTGGCGCCAAGGGCAGAGGTGCCCGGCGGGTCAGACCCGTGAGGCTGGCTAGGACCCCAGCACTCGGCCGCGCGACCGGCTCCTCGGCTAGGTTTCAAACCGCCGCCCCCGGGAGGCGCTCAGCCGATTGGAAGTTCCACAACGACCGTCACCAGCCCAGGGCCGGAGCGGCAACTCCTCGGCAAAGCTCTCCCATCCCTCCGCGTCTCCCCAAGAGACCAGACCCCACACACTCCACCTCCAACCGAGGTCCCAACTCGAGTCCCGCCGCCAGCTCCATGCACGCGGAAAGCGCCCTGTGGGACGGGACCGACGCCCCCCAACTGGGCTGCGCCGCGGGAGTTCGAGGGGCGCGACGGGGCCGCGCGGGAGGCGGACAGCACCCGCGTCCCTCAGTCCGCGCTGGGACACGGCCCCGCGACCACCTCCGCCTCGCCACTCGGGAACGGCCCGACCCGGCGCCGACCCACCCATCCCGCGCGGTCGCGGGCTGGGCGAAGACCCAAGCGAGCCTACTCCCCCCGCCCCTGCTCTTACCCATCTTTCCGCCTCGCCTTGTAGACGTGCCCGTAGGTGCCGCGTCCCACTTTGCACCCTTCGTACTCAAACAAATCCTCCACCCGCTCCCGCTCCGCCGCCAGCTTCGCCTTGAAATCATAATCCATTGTCTGCTTTCCCCATAGAGGCACCGGGACGCGGGGGCCGCCGCCGCTCAGTCCCTCCTCCTCCTCCCCCCGCGACCGCCGCTCCACTTCTCCAACAGCCGCCTCTCGGGCGCGCGCGCGCCGCCCGCCGCCCCGCGGTCCGCCTTCAGCAAGGGACTCCTCGGCGGCCGCGGCAGCCACCTCCTCCACCACCACCACCTCCTCCTCCTCCTCCGCGGCGGCGGCGGCGGCGGCTCCCGCAGGCAGCCCCAGTCCCGCCTCCCCCCTTCATTTCCTTGTTTTGGAACCTGGTGGGCAGCTCCGCGGCTTCCTCGAGCTCATTAACGAACCATCCCGCCCACCCCGAAGTCGCGGAGGATCCTGGGAAATACAGTTCTGAAGTCTACAGGAGTGCCTGAGTTTTGCCAGCAAAAGAAATACAGCACCCAGGTTGCTTTGGGCCGCCACAGCCCCGCCCCCACGAGGCGTGCACGCCTGCGCACTGGGGCCGCCCCTCCCCCTCAGGTACTGCCGGACTGCTAGTTCCTGTGAAGGTAGAAAGCTCAAAGTTGCTGTATTCTTTCTGAGAGTCTGTGGGAGCTGGTGGAAAGAAGGCTTGTTCTGGTGTGAGGAAGGTACTCCACTATAACTGCTCCCGGGCGAGAAAGAGAGTGGAAAGTATTTGACAAGTGGTTTGCTCAGGAGTTTGCTCCAGCGGTTTGAGAGGCGAGCGCTGTGGTTAAGGCAGTTGTACTGCAGATTGTTTTTTGTGGCAATTGGTCTGCCTGTTACCCCGCCCCCTCCCCCGTCCAACCGTTCATTGGCTGAGACTAGAGAATGACGTCCTCGTTGGTGCGTGGGTATCCCCAGGCTTTGGCTCCTTTCCCGCTCTTGATTGGTAATTGGGTGGGCTCGGTTGTTTCTGATAGGTTAATCTTTTTTCTTTACAATGCGAAAACCGTATTTCAAAAGCTGAACCATCAGCAGTTTCCTAGTCCTAGCTTAGGTCTGAGGAGAACTTCTGAGCCCTAGCTGCCAATCATCCTTTTCCTCGCGCTCTAGTCATGGTCTCCTCCTACCATATGCGGTTCCCACAGCCAAGCTTTGGCCATCTGTCTAAGGACAGTTAAAGTGCCAGGGGGATGCATCATTTTAAAAACAATCATCAGGTTTGGATTGTAAAAGATTTTTTACAGTCTATGCATAATGGTGACATTCTCCTAGAATGTTCAAGAAAGTCTCCTTAATCAAGGTGAAGATTGATTCATTTAATTATTGCGTGCTTAATGTGTCAGATAATTGGGATACAATCTTAAACATGATTGCTGCTAGGATAGCACTAATATACTACATTTAGTGGGAGCACAAAGGAAGAAATGGTCACTCGTATCTAAAGTGGTAAGGAGGGTACCTGGGTGGCTCAGTCGGTTAACCGTCTGCCTTGGGCTCAGTTCATGATCCCAGGGTCCTGGGATTGAGTCCCGCATGGGGCTCCTTGCTCGTCGGGGAGCCTGCTTCTCCCTCTGCCTGCTTCTCCCTCTGCCTGCCTCTCTCTCTCTCTGACAAATAAATAAATAAAATCTTAAATTAAAAAAAAGAAGGCTTTCTTTAAAAAATAAATAAAGTGGCAAGGAAAGTTGATAGTGAGCTGCCTGCTAGGTTTTGGAAGAAACCTGGAAAACTTGGGGTGGGGGGGAGATCATTTATTTACTAGAAGAGTAAATTTCTTGGGAAACTTTCTCAGATCTTGAAGTCAATCAAAAAGTATCTGAGTTTCTCTTATTTCCAGGAGCTGTGATAAGTGCTGAAGATACCAGATGAAAATTGGTCTTTTTCCATCGGGGGAACTAAAACCTATTGAAGAAATAAACATGCAGGCAAATTAAAAACAAACTGTGTGGGAATAAAGAGCAATGGTAGAATAGGAAGACTTTTAGAGGAGTCAGGCTAGGCTTCACAAGGGAGGTCAGTTTGAGCCAAAATTTAGAGAACCTTATGTGAAGGGCAAGTGGACAAGTAGCAGGAAATTATTTAAGGCAGGATGGCAAATACATATATCATGAGAGAACATGATATAATCTGAGAAATGCAACTAGTTTGTTACAGATTAAAGCAGGGAAAGGGGATATCTAAAAAGAGGTTAGATAAGCAGAGGTCAGATTATGAAGAGCCTATATATATGTCAAGTAAAAGTTTTAAATTTCATCATTTTAGAGGCAATCGGAAGCCATTAAAGACTTTTTTTTAAGATAAAAAGGTGTTTTTTATTATGTTATGTTAATCACCATACATTACATCATTAGTTTTTGATGTAGTGTTCCATGATTCATTGTTTGCGTATAACACCCAGTGCTCCATGCAGAACGTTCCCTCTTTAATACCCATCACCAGGCTGACCCACCATGATTCATTGTTTGCGTATAACACCCAATGCTCCATGCAGAACGTGCCCTGTTTAATACCCATCACCAGGCTAACCCATCCTCCCACCCCCCTCCCCTCTAGAACCTTCAGTTTGTTTTTCAGAGTCCATTGTCTCTCATGGTTCGTCTCCCCCTCCGATTTCCCCCCCTTCATTCTTCCCCTCCTGCTATCTTCTTCTTTTTTTTTTTTAAACATATAATGTAGTATTTGTTTCAGAGGTACAGATCTGTGATTCAACAGTCTTGCATAATTCACAGTGCTCACCAAGGCACATACCCTCCCCAGTGTCTATCACCCAGCAACCCCATCCCTCCCACCCCCCACCACTCCAGCAACCCTCAGTTTGTTTCCTGAGATTAAGAATTCCTCATATCAGTGAGGTCATATGATACATGTCTTTCTCTGATTGACTTATTTCGCTCAGCATAGTACCCTCCAGTTCCATCCACGTCATTGCAAATGGCAAGATTTCATTCTTTTTGATGGCTGCATAATATTCCATTGTATATATATACCACATCTTCTTTATCCATTCATCTGTCGATGGACATCTTGGCTCTTTCCACAGTTTGGCTATTGTGGACATTGCTGCTATAAACATCAGGGTGTATATACCCTTTCGGATCCCTACATTTGTATCTTTGGGGTAAATACCCAGTAGTGCAATTGCTGGGTTGTAGGGTAGCTCTATTTTCAACTTTTTGAAGAAACTCCATACTGTTTTCCAGAGTGGCTGCACCAGCTTGCATTCCCACCAACAGCGTAGGAGGGTTCCCCTTTCTCCACATCCCCACCAACATCTGTCCTTTCCTGACTTGTTAATTTTAGCCATTCTGACTGGTGTGAGGTGATATCTCATTGAAGTTTTGATTTGGATTTCCCTGATGCCGAGCGATGTTGAGCACTTTTTCATGTGTCTGTTGGCCATTTGGATGTCTTCCTTGGAAAAATGTCTGTTCATGTCTTCTGCCCATTTCTTGATTGGATCATTTGTTCTTTGAGTGTTGAGTTTAAGAAGTTCTTTATAGATTTTGGATACTAGCCCTTTATCTGATATGTCATTTGCAAATACCTTCTCCCATTCTGTCGGTTGTCTTTTGGTTTTGTTGACTGTTTCTTTTGCTGTGCAAAAGCTTTTTATCTTGATGAGGTCCCAATAGTTCATTTTTGCCCTTGCTTAACCCTTGCCTTTGGTGATGTTTCTAGGAAGAAGTTGCTGTGGCTGAGGTCAAAGAGGTTGCTGCCTGGGTTCTCCTCAAGGATGTTGATGGACTCCTGTCTCACATTTAGGTCTTTCAACCATTTTGAGTCTATTTTTGTGTGTGGTGTAAGGAAATGGTCCAGTTTATTAAAGACTCTTAAGCTAAGAAGTATTATAATCAGTGCTGTGTACTCAAAAACTCCTGACAGCAGTGTTCAGGATAGATTGGAAGAAGGTGGAAACAGTAAGGAAGGTATTGCCTTAGGGCACCTGGCTGGATCCCCAAGTTGGTAGAGCATGTGACTCTTGATTTTAGGGTCTTGAGTTCAAGCCCCATGGTGAAGCCTATTTAAAAAAAGAAGAAGAAGCAGCTGTTGCCTTAATACTTATAAAATACAGGGATCTAGGGGCTCCTGGGTGGCTCAGTCAGTTAAGTGGCTGCCTTCAGCTCAGGTCATGATCCCAGGGTCCTGGGATCGAGCCCTGCATCGGGCTTGCTGCTCCACAGGAAGCCTGCTTCTCCCTCTCCCACTCCCCCTGCATGTGTTCCCTCTTTCGCTGTGTCTTTATCTGTCAAATAAATAAAAATAAATCTTTAAAAAAAAATCATGATCCCAGGGTCCTGGGATTGAGTCCCACATCGGGCTCCTTGCTCAGCGGGGAGCCTGCTTCTTTGTCTGCCTGCTGCTCCCGCTGCTTGTACTTTCTCTCTCTCTAATAAATAAATAAAATCTTTAAAAAAAATTAAAAAAAAAATACAGGGATCTGAACCATAGAGTGATAGTGCTGATCATGAGAAAAAGACAGATACCAGAATTATTTATGAATCAAATTCAACAGAACCTAGTGATTAATTAAATGTGGGTTTAAGGGAGAAAGAATAATCCAAAATGTCTTCCAGGGTTTTGACTTTAACAATAAGGTAAATAAAGGAACAAGAGCAGTTTTTAAGAGAAAAATGATAAGTTTGGCTAGAGCACGTTGAATCTGAAGTGCTTGTGGGGGCATCAAGATAGAAATAACAAGTAAGCGGTGCCTGGGTGGCTCAGTCTTTAAGCGTCTTCCTTTGGCTCAGGTCATGATCCCAGGATCCTGGGATGGAGCCCCGCATCGGGCTCCCTGCTCGCTGGGAGGCCTGCTTCTCCCTCTCCTACTCCCCCTGCTTGTGTTCCCTCTCTCACTGTCTCTCTCTCTCTCTCTCTCTGTCAAAATAAATAAATAAACCTTTAAAAATAAGAACGGGGCGCCTGGGTGGCTCAGTCGTTAAGCGTCTGCCTTCGGCTCAGGTCATGATCCCTGGGTCCTGGGATCGAGTCCCGCATCAGGCTCCCTGCTCGGCGGGAAGCCTGCTTCTCCCTCTCCCACTCCCCCTGCTTGTGTTCCCTCTCTCGCTGTGTTTCTCTCTGTCAAATAAAAGCTTTAAAAAATATAATAAAATAAATAAATAAATAACAAGTAAGTTGAATTTAAATTAAAAATTTTTTTAAATGAAAGAACGGGGCGCCTGGGTGGCTCAGTCGGTTGAGCCTCTGCCTTCGGCTCAGGTCATGGTCCCAGGGTCCTGGAATCGAGCCCCACGTCGGGCTCCCTGCTCAACAGGAGGCCTGCTTCTTCCTCTCCCGCTCCCCCTGCTTGTGTTCCCTCTCTTGGTGTCTCTCTCTGTCTCTGTCAAATAAATAAATAAAATCTTTAAAAAATAAATAAATAATGAAAGAACAAGTAAACAGATGAATATTTTTACCTGCCAACGAGAAGTCTGGCCTAAATGTATAGATTTGAAAATCATCAGTGTAGAGTATGGAGAATATTTTTTGGTTGGTTGCTGTTTTTAACTATTGAGTTTTGCATTCATTTTATCCTCGAAATATCCCTATTAGGTTTGTTGATTTATTATTCTTATTTTACAATGAACAAACTGAGACAGCTAGTAAATTACAGAGCCAGGGCTTAATGAGTATGTACTTGGGAGTAAATGAAAAGTGGGAAAATGTGTAAGTAGAAAACCAAATATAGATTATGAGAAGGTTAACTAAAAAAATAAAGTTTTACCACACCCTGTGTTACTAAGGATATGAGGAAATAGTCTACATTGCTAGTGGAAGTACACATTCACAAAATATATACATTAGATTTTGATCTTGGCAGCATCTATCAAAATTACATAGTAGTTTACAAAAAAAAAAAAAAATACATAGTAGTACCACTCCTTGTGGTAGATGCTGTGATGTACCTCCCAGAATGGATAAATAAAGTATGGCACATCCATCAGTGGATTATTATGCAGCCCTAAAAATAATATGAAGGTTATGAACTATTCCTCTCAGATCTCTTCCCTGCAGGGAGGCTCCATCTGCTAAGCCCTGAATCTACCACCGCATTTGCAATGAGGCCACACTCCCCATGAACTTCTCCCAGCAGATGACTGAGCATAGCAGGATGTTCAGGCAGGTCCATTCCTGCAGGATGCAGGATTCCTCTGATGTGTGACTTTGTTTTAAGGAATCCCCAGGTTTAAGCCTGTCTGAAACTTTCTTAGAACTATGTTGCAGTCTGAGTCACTAACTACCCCAACCCTCCAAATTCCCCCCACCCTTCCTTCATGGGGCTCAGATCAGCATCACTATCTGATTGTCTCCAGCTCTCTCCTTTTTCTCCCTCACAGGCATTTCCTCCAGTAAGTCTCTTGCATGTCTAATCCCATCTTGGCATCTGCTTTTGAGAACACTTTAACAGTGAGGAAATTGTTTAGGCACTGATATGAAAAGACCTCCAAGATATATTTTTAACTGAAAAAAAGCAAGAATCAGAAGAGTGTCTGCCATATGCTAAAATTTTCATACAAAAGAAAAATACGTATTTGCTTGTATATGCATAGAAAGACCACAGGAAACCATTTGCTCAGGGAAGGTAAATGGCTTAAGAATCAGGGATAGGAGGGAGAATTTGTACTGGCCTTTTTGAATTTTGATTCATAAAATGTTGCCTTTTCAAAAGGTGAATATTAAATAATTTAAATGAAAAAAAAGTATGGGCACCTAGAGGGCTCAGTCAGTTAAGTGGCTGACTCTTGATTTCGGCTCAGGTCATGCTCTGTGTTGTGAGATTGAGCCCCATCTGGAGCCCCACGTCGGATTCCCTGCTTGTGAGAAGTCTGCTTGAGATTCTCTCTCCCTCTGCCCCTCCCCCCGTTTTTGCCTCTGTGTGTGTGTGTGTGTGCACGCGTGTGCATGCTCTCTCTCTCTCTCAAATAAATAAATCTTGAAAACAAAAGTAGGAGCTTGGCTAAGAATGGAGAAAGATAGAATTGAACCTAACATAGGGGCGCCTGGGTGGCTCAGTTGGTTAAGCAACTGCCTTCGGCTCAGGTCATGATCCCGGAGTCCCGGGATCGAGTCCCACATCGGGCTCCCTGCTCAGCAGGGAGTCTGCTTCTCCCTCTGACCCTCCTCCCTCTCATGCTCTCTGTCTCTCATTCTCTCTCTCGCAAATAAATAAAATCTTAAAAAAAAAAAAAAAGAATTGAACCTAACATAGTCAAGAGAAGTTCAGACTTTGGTTTTGTTATTAGTTTGTTTTTAATAGGAGGAAGAAGCTTTTCATATACTGAAAGGAAAGAACTGTTGGAGAAAGAAAAGTGAAAACATAGGAAATATTGGGGGTAAAATATGGAGCTTCTAGGGGACAAAATCCAAACAGAGGTAGCTTCACACGGAAAGGGAGAAATCTTCAGAAGGTGAATGGGGAGAGTAAGACTAGGCCTCCATGAAGGAAAGGGAATTGAAGAACTGAGACATTCCTAGCCTCCTTATAATAAAAGTAATAACTTCTATATAACATGGGAAGCATGATCAAATGCAGAGGAAAAAAAGCAATGGGGCTTGAGCAGGGGGCTTGAAGAAGGAATGATGGTTTTGGCATATTTTTTTTTCTTTGACAAGTAAGCAGAGAGAATGAAAGCTAACATTTATTGAATCCTAGGCATTTTATATAAATTAGCTTACAACCATTCTATGAGGAAGATATGTATTATCTCCATTTTGCAAATAAAAAAACCAGAGGCTCTAGGAAGATAAACTATGGAATGTTACAGTTAGTGATAGGATTTAACCCCAGGTTTCTATGACACTAGAGGATGATACTGTCAAGTATTAACAGGGCTGTTTATCAAGATCAAATGATTCTGAGACATTCTGTCATCTGTATCTTAAACTCTACTTTGTATATGTTAAAATTACTACCTCTACTTTATTCTTCTTCATATTTGGTTGATATTAGTCATCTCTTTCTGCTTTCTCAGTGCGTGGAAGAGTCATAGGGCTTATGAAATACAGAGACTATCATTGCCACAGCCATTGAGATGTTCATTGTCCTAGTATTTTTTTTTTTAAGATTTTATTTATTTGACAGAGGGAGACACAGAGAGAGACGGAACACAAGCACTGGGAGTGGGAAAGGGAGAAGCAGGCTTTCCGCCTGGCAGGGAGCCCAATGTGGGCCTCAATCCCAGGACCCCGGGATCATGACCTGAGCCGAAGGCAGACGCTTAATGAATGAGCCACCCAGGTGCCTCATGATGTTCATTGTCCTAGTATGTTAAAGAGGCCTTCCTTGCCTTTGCTTTTCCAGTCAAACAGCAACAGTTCTCTGGCCAATCAGATTTCAGAGTATTAATTGCCATGTAAATACCTGTAACTCTTCTGGGAGGTATATTCAGACTATTTAAACATTGATTAAAAGTCTGATAACAAAGCTTCATATAATAAGGATGGTCTGGGGCGCAATTCTGGAATTCTGGAATCAAGGTATAGCAAGGTTGGTTCATTCTGGGAGAATCTGTTGCATGCCTCCCTCCTTGTTTCATGGTTGTCAGTAGTCCTTGGCCGTCCTTGGCTTTCCTTGGCTTTTGGCAACATAACTCTAGTCTCTGCCTCTATCTTCACATGGCCATCTTCCATCTGTGTCTGTGTCCAAATTCCCCTCTTAAAAGGACATCAGTCGTATTGGATTTAGGCCCCACCCTAATCCTCATTGTACAAGTTAGAACCTCGTTGTAACTTTCATACATCTACAAAATCTTATTTCTAAATAACATCATACTCTCAAGTTCTAGGTAGGCATGAATTTGGGGAAAACACTATTCAACCAGGAACTGTGCTCAGTTTTGACTGTCACTGAATGAGGGGCCATTCTGAAAAAAAGGAAGAAAATTATCTTTTCCCTCATCCCATACAACATTCAGTAGGAATAAGAGGGAATTTTTGGCATCCCCAGAGTGGGCTTTCTTATTTACATTTTTCTTTTCATAAAGGAGAGTCTAGGGGCCCCTGGGTAGCTCAGTCAGTTAAGCATCTGGCTCCTGATTTAGGCTCAGGGCATGATCCCAAGGTCCTGGGATGTAGCCCCATGTCAGGGAGCCTGCTTCTCCCTCTGCCCCTCCCCTTGCTCGTGTAAGCCCGTGCTCACTTTCTCTCTCTCTCAAATGCTCTCTCTGTCTCAAATAAAATCTTTAAAAAATAAATAAAAATAAAAAATAAAGGAGAGTCTAACTACAAGAATGTTATTAAAACACTCCCTCTCCATCTTTTAGCCGTATTTCTCTGCTCTGATAACAAAAACATGTCATGGTGAATGAATCTGATCTTTAAAAATTGGCCTTGTAGGAGTGCCTAGCTAGCTCAGTCGGTAGAGCATGCAACTCTTGATCTCAGGATCTCAGAGTGAGTTCAAGCCCCATGTTGGGCATGGAGCCTACTTTACAAAAAAAAAAAAAAAAAAAGTACCCTTGTAAACAGATTACAAGATCTTCTTGTTCTTCTTCTTATCATTTTTTTAGTAGCTCAAGTATGGGAAAATATAGGATTTTTCAAATATATAGTAACTACAGTGTGCTACAAAATAACAATGAAGTAGGTCTATTCAGCTGATGCTCATCTCAAAGAGAGCTGGGACATTTTTTTTTTTTCATTCAAAAAAGAAAAAAATTCCAAGTAGGAGCAAGACTTCATAGGTACCTTATTTGTCTTTTTGGCTTACTATGTTTTCAGGAAAACAGAGAGAAGAAGAAATAGGAAGTCACAAATATGACTTTGATGGCTATCTTTTCATTCTTTAAACTTCTTAGCCCCAATACAGCACAAATCATTCTCTGACATCCGAATATAGTCTGCCCTGGGATCTAAGCAAAAAACAAATAAATGATAATCACACAGAACTTAGTAAGGCCTAACTCACATGCCAATAAGGAATTTGAAAAGTTTGGCCTAAACATTAAAAAACTGAGTGCATTTGACACAGGTAGAGAACCACAGTGAAAGAAAAAAGTGACGGTTTCAACCATTTGTTCAAGTCAGAAGGAAAGGTAGGTGTGCCTTACTTCCAATGGATTAGTCATGAGGAGAACTGAGCTGCACATCTTGCAAATCAGGTTCAGTGCATATGTGATAGAAGGAGTGAGCAAAATCATGATGAGTTTTTAATGCTTATACCCTTAGTCATGACCAGTTATAAGCTATGTAGAAGTCAAGTTTGAATATGGAGATAAAGTTTCTCTTACCACAGTCTACTCTAGGTCAGGGAAATTTATTGAAGAGATTTACCAAGTTGTTTTCTCATGGTTCAAGGCTCAACTCAGGATCATCTTCAAGAAGTCTTCTCTGGCCTCCCCAAACTAGGATGGGTGCCCCTCTCCATGTTGGTAACACCTGTGAGACCTGTTTATACTTTCTTATCTTAAGCATATCATGTTTACCTGTCTTTCTTCCCAGACAGGCTGTAAGCTCCTCAGTGAGCAGATTAGATTGGTTGCTTTCCAAACTATAAACTGTTTGATTATTTTTTGGCTGAATATACAATTCCAAGTTAAAAATGAAATTTCCTCAGAACTCTAAAGGCATACCCCCACTATTTTCTAACAATCAGTGGTTCAGTTGTATTAGAAATCTGTTTTGGGATGCCTGGGTGGCTCAGTCGGTTGGACATCTTCCCTCAGCTCTGGTCATGATCCCAGGGTCCTAGGATCGAGTCCTGCATCAAGCTCCTTGCTTGGCAGGGAGCCTGCTTCTCCCTCTGCCTGCCGCTCCCCTTGCCTGTGCTCTCTCCCTCTCTGATAGATAAATAAATAAATAAATAAATAAACAAACTCGAAAAAAAATCTGTTTTACCTTCCTACTTTAAAAAAATGGGGTTTTTTTAAAGATTTATATATTTGAGAGAGAGCACATGAGCTGAGACGGGGAAGGGCTGAGGGAGAGGGAGAGGAAGAGAATCTTCAAGCAGACAGCCTGCTAGGCATGGAGCCTTACACTGCTGATCCCATGACCCTGAGATCATGGCCTGAGCTGAAATCGAGGGATACCCAACTAAATGAACCCAGGCACCACACCCCAAAAAGATTTTATTTCTAAATAATCTCTACAACCAATGTGGGGCTCGAACTTACAACCCTGAGATCAAGAGTTGCATGCTCTACTGACTGAGCCAGCCAGGTGCCCCTAGGATCTATTCTTAATCATGGAAACAGAATCTTTCAGGATGTGTCTGGGTATGGGTATTTTGAATTCATTTTGCTCTTTTATTTTCTCTTTGATTTTCCTTTCCCCTCTTCACTATCGTCACATCACCACTCCTTTTTGCACCCTTTTGAGGACTCTCATTAACTCTCATGTTGGACCTCTTAGATTGATTTTTTAAATTAATCTGTAGGCCCAATGTGGGGCTCAAACTCAAAACGCTGAGATCAAGAGTTCCAAGCTCTTCTGACTGAGCCAGCCAGGTGCCTATCTTAGATTGATTCTTAATGCCTCTTAATCAGTTATTTCTTTCTCTATCCTCTGAGGAGCTAATACGTATATTAGGGGCCTTAGCATTTCCCTTCTCTTAGAGAAGGCACTCCTGTGTTTGGCTTGGTGCTAAATGTCTAATGCCTTTGTTTTGACGGTACTTTGCCCATATGAAGAATGGAGCAGATAAGGGAAGGTCAACTGTTCTATATGCAATTCTTCAGTTAACATCCAAACTCTAACGTCTATTGCTGTATTTCCTTGTATGCCAACTCCAGCAGCCCCAACACTTAGAGGTTTGTGGCAGACCACCTGCATCTCTCCAGCCTCATAGATGAGGCCTGTAGCTTCCTCATTCCATGTGTCAGAATAGTCTCACAGAAATGTTTTAGGGGAGCCTGGCTGGCTCAGGCAGTGGAGCATGCAACTCTTGATCTCAGGGTTGTAAGTTCAAGCCCCACCTTGGGTATAGAGATCACTTACAAAGAAATCTTAAAAAAAAAGAAAGAAAAAAATGTTTTAAAAGCTCATTCTCTGGTCTCTTCACTACTACTTTATTCCTCTTTGTGCTTCTGAATCTCTATTTCAGTGATGTCGTAAGAGGGACAGGAAGGGAAAAAAAAAAACGACAGGAAGGAAACATGTTCACCACCCCCATCTTTAACCAGAAGCAAGAATCATGGTACAAAGGGCAAAGGCTATGTCTATTTTACGTACCAGTAAATAACCAATGCCTAGCAGTTTATAGTATTCCATACACACTTAGTAATTTGTTAAATAAAAGAATGTTTCAGGTATCCAAAGAGTTTATCCTTCTTTTATATGACTTAACCATCTACAGTAGCCAAGTGAACATGCAACAGAATTGGGGATGTAGCACTCAGCTTTTTGTTTCTTTGTTTTGTTTTTGTGTTTTTAATAGACTTTATTTTTTACAGCAGTTCTAGATTTACAGCAAAATTGAAAGGAAGGAACAGAGATTTACCATGTACTTTCTGTCCCCACGAATGTGTAGCCTTCTCCATTATCAAGGGATATAGAACTAGTTTTAAGGATTCAAATACATCTAGAGAAATTAAAGATGATTTCATCCATGAGGAAAAAAAGAGTGCTTCAGGTAGCCTAATTTTATTTTTTTTAAGATTTATTTATTTATTTTAGTGGGGGAGGGACAGAGGGAGAGAATCTCCAAGCAGACTCCCTGTTGAACATGGAGCTGGACATGAGGCTCAATCCCACGACCCATGAGATCACGACCTGAGCCAAAACCAAAAATCTGGCACTCGACTGACTGAGCCACCCAGACACCCTGAGTAGCCTAATTTTAAGAATAAATTAAACTGAGGGGGTGCCTGGGTGGCTCAGTTGGTTGAGCATCTGACTCTTGATTTCAGCTTGGGTCATGATCTCGGGGTTGTGAGATCGAGCCCAGCTTCAGGCTCCACGCTAGGTGTGAAGCCTGCTTGGGATTCTCTCTCTCTCCCTCTCCCTCCTCTTTCCCTGTCCCCCACCTCCCCCCTGCCACTTGTGCTTGCACACATGCTCTCTCTCAAAAAAAAATAAAAAATAAAAGAACTAAGTAAACTGAAATTGAAGGTGGGAACCACTGTCAGTGAAGTAGATCATGAGAAAGAATGTACCTGATTAAATATTCTCAGAAATAGCTGAGTTTAATTTCTCCTCATTGACTTTATTATTGTTTGATAAATAGTGTTTAGTCTATATAACTATATACTTTTTGTAAAATTTTTATTAAAGTTGATTTTTTTAAAAGATTTTATTTATTTATTTGTCAGAGAGAGAGAGCACAAACGGGGGTGGCAGGCAGAGGGAGAAGCAGGCTCCACACTGAGCAAGGAGCCCGATGCAGGACTCAATCCCAGGACCCTAGGATCATGACCTGAGCCGAAGGCAGCTGCTTAACCGACTGAGCCACCCAGGTGTCCCTAAAGTTGATTTTTAAAACAAGACTCATAGTACACTAAATACTCTTAAACTCTTTGGACTCTGTACTCCTTAACCCTCTTAAAAATTGAGGACCCCAAAAACTTTTATATGTGGGTTATTTTTATAAATATTTAGTGTATTAGAAATAGACACTAATAATTTTTAAGTAGTTTTTATTTAAACATAATAATAAATATACTAGCACATTTATATGAAAAATAACTGTTTCCCAAAACAAAAATAAAATTAGTGAAAAGAATGTCATTGTAAATCTCTATATTTGGATTACAGAATACAGGTAGATTTCCATCTCTGCTTTTGCATTCATTCTATTACAATAGGTTGAGGGTTTTTTTAAGATTTTATTTATTTATTTGACAGAGAGAGAGACAGCGAGAGAGGGAACACAAGCAGGAGGAGTGGGAGAGGGAGAAGCAGGCTTCCCGCTGAGCAGGGAGCCCGATGTGGGGCTTGATCCCAGGACCCTGGGATCATGACCTGAGCCGAAGGCAGACATTTAACAACTGAGCCACTCAGGCGCCCCTTGGTTATGTTTTATTATGTTTGCTATGAAGAAAATCTAGCATCACACAGATTTTTTTTTTTAAAAAGTAGGGATGTGGGGTGCCTGGATGGCTCAGTTGGTTAAGCAACCGATTCTTGATTTAGGTTCAGGTCATGACCTCGGGGTTGTGGTATCGAGCTCCACATCAGGCTCTGCACTGAGCATGGAGCCTGCTTGAGATTCTCTCTCTCACTCTGCCCCTCCCCCCTTAAAAAAAACAAAAATAAAAAAGGAGGGGTATCTTAACAGACTTCTCAGATAATTATGTGGGTATTATACTCTGATACTGTATCAAAACTTAACAAGTGATAGTTTTTTTTTAAGATTTTATTTATTTATTTATTTGAGAGAGAGTGCATGCACAAGCAGGGGGGGAGGGGCAGAGGGAGAGGCAGGCTCCCTGCTGAGCAGGGAGCCCAACACAGAACTCAATCCCAGGACCCTAGGATCATGACCTGAGCCAAAGGCAGATGCTTAACCCACTAAGCCACCCAGGCACCCCAACAAGTGGCAGTTTATTAAAGATGATTACAGTGTAAAATCTGAAACCAATAGCAATGAGGTTTTCATATTCTATTATCTAAAAAGTCAACATTGGTCTATCTTGAACTTGAATGTATCTTTTTCTCACACATTAATTTGTAACATCACACATTCGTCATTTGGAAAATGTTTTCCAGAGTTATGCAGATCTGACAAATGTTGACACATTCCGTGATCATAAAAATCATATTTGCTAATATCACCATGATCTCATCAGGAAACTCTCACAGTGTCAGATAAGTTTTTCAAAATACTAATTTTTGCTTGAAAACTCAACTGTTATCATTGGTAACAAATACCATCAACTCTTTTCCTTGAAGTAACAGTGTCACTTCATTCATTTCCTTTTTTTTCTTTAAATATATATATTTTTTAATTTTTAAGTAATCTCTACACCCAACGTGGAACTCAAACCTACAACCCTGAGATCAAGAGTCACATGCTCTACTGACTGAACTAGCCAGGCACCCCCGCTCCATTGAATTCTAAGAAAATGCCAAATACCCAAGTCTGAATAATCATAGTTTTTTAGGCAACTATTCTCTCAAGTAGAAATGATAGTCTGTGGGAAAAGGTGGCTACTTTAGCTCACAGTTCCAGTGATTACACAAGTGTTTCCCTCAAGACAACCATTGTACTTCAATATGCAGCAGAAGCGCTTTGTCAGACAAAGCACTTGTCACACAAAATATTAAAGAGCTATGTACTCTAGGGTCAAGATTTAATAAAGCTAATAATTTTTATGCTTCATCAAGGACATTCCTATACAGACTGGCATTTTCTTTATTGTGAGTATGGCAGTGAAGAATACAACAACTGCTAGTACAGTTTGGTACCATTATCTCATACATGTTGAGACACCAGCAATGTTACCCCCATTGATTGCTCTTGCACCATTATTGAAACATCAACGCAGTTAAAAAACAAAGGCAAATAAAGTTTTAACATTACTATGAAAATAGTTTTAACCTTGTAGACTCCTAGAAAGGGCATTAGGGATACCCAGGAGTCCATGGACCATACTTTAAGAACTGCTTGGTAAATAGCTAGTGCCCTACTTCATAAGTTCCCAAGGGTTGCTATAACAAAATATCACATACTGGTTGGCTTAAAGCAACAGAAATTTATTCTCTCAGATATGGAGGCTAAAAGTCTAAAATAAGGATATGAGTAGGGCCTTGTTCCCACAGATGTTTCTTCCACCTTCTGGTGGCCCCAGGCATTCCTTGGCTTATGGCAGCATAACTCCAATCTCTGCTCCCACCTGCATGTGGCCTTCTCTGGGTGTCTGTCTGTGTGCTCTCCTCTTTTTATAAGGACACAAGTCATTGGATTTAGGGCCCACTGTAATCTAGCATGAATTTGTAGGGGAGGAAAAAGTTTTCCTGGACCCTCTTAAGGTCCCTAGCTGGGTCTGAAAATAACTTTTACGTGACATGGGAGAATTTCATAAGGAAATGAAGACTCATAGAAACAGACCTGAGATTTTTATGCTAGATTTGATGAAGAGTAGACAGTTGTGGAGGAATATGATAAGTTCAAGAGAATAAATATAGTAAACTGGGGGAAACTTAGCAAGGCCTGTCTTGTTCATATTCTTCTTAGGGTCCCTTTGTTTTCCTTCAGCTATATGGATGCTCCTTTCCCCTGGGATGTAGGGAGGCCACCTCTCACAGGAGTGTTTTATGATCTCTTTCAGGGGATGAGAAGAGGTGGTCGGGATGACTTTACTGCTTCTGCTGTTTTCTCAAACTCCTTCAGCTTAAAATATTCAATATGCCCCGGGCCATATTTTGGGGTAGTGTGTCCTGACTCAATATCATGTGATATTTTGTTATAGCAACCCTTGGGAACTTATGAAGTAGGGCACTAGCTATTTACCAAGCAGTTCTTAAAGTATGGTCCATGGACTCCTGGGTATCCCTAATGCCCTTTCTAGGAGTCTACAAGGTTAAAACTATTTTCATAGTAATGTTAAGACTTTATCAACCTCACCTTAGCTAATTACATCTACAAAGAACCTATTTTCAAATAAGGTCAAATTCTGAGGTTCTGGGTGGACATGAATTAAGGAGGACACTACTCGATTACTTGACTAGGATACCCATCAATATTCCCTGCAGGAAGGTACACCCATCCCAGAACTGCTATGAGTGTTGGCAGCTAAAAGTTCACAGCTGTCCTTTCTCTAGAGTCTAGAGAACTGCCCTTGACAAAGGGAACTGTTTCACCTAAGAAGGTGGTTACCCCCTCCCAGAGGCAGCTCACGGTTGGTCTTTTTGCCTCAGGGCAGTACCTTTGTGGTGACATCATATACCAGAGGTCCCCTTGGGATAAGGCTAAATGGAGCTAGTCTGCAGCTGAGGTGATAACCTGACTTAACGTTTCCCCCTACTCCATACTAATTCCCTAACTCCCTTTCTTTTGAGAGCATAATCTAAAATAATTCCTGAATCACTTTTCACCTCTCTGATTTGCCAATATATAATGATTGCTGCTTTTCACTAAAGATAGGGAAATTGGACAATGTTATACATTCTCAGTGGTAAGGTAAACTGATGTAATCTTTCTTTCTTTCTTTTTTAAAGATTTTATTTATTTATTTGACAGAGAGAGACCACAAGCACAAGCAGAGGGAACTGCAGGCAGAGGGAGAGGGAGAAGCAAGCTCCCCGCTGAGCAGGGAGCCCGATGTGGGACTCGATCCCAGGAACCAGGGATCATGACCTGAGCCGAAGACAAACACTTAATGACTGAGCCACCCAGGCGCCCTGATGTAATCTTTCTTGAATGCAGTTTGGCAATATGAATTTAAAAATTTAAATATATATCCCCTTTAACCTAACAATTCCACTTTTGAGAACTCTTAAGAAAGTAATCCAGGAAAGGGGGGGGGAAAAAGTAATCCCAAGCAAGTGTGTAAAGATATATATGCAAAGATGAACATGACTATGGTTTTTATGATAAAAAAAAATTAAAAATAGTTTAAATATTGGTTAAATAAGTAATAGTATATCCCTTCAGTGAATTTTGCTGCAGCCATTTAAAAGAATGGTATAGATATAGTTTGTATTAATAGGGAGGGATGCCCATTCATATCACAGAGTAAAAAAACCCAGAAATTTTAAAAATATTAAAAACACAATAGATTATAAAAAACTTGCCAAAATATTCTTCATTTAGGACATCTCCCAAATATTTCTGATCATGCATTTTTTTGTTTCAAACTAAGAAATTAATAGGAGTTCTATGCTATTTTTATTTTATTTTATTTTATTTGAGAGAGAGAATTAGAGAGAGAGAGAAAGAGCACATGAGGGGGGGAGGGTCAGAGGGAGAAGCAGACTCCCTGCTGAGCAGGGAGCCTGATGTGGGACTCGATCCTGGGACTCCAGGATCATGACCTGAGCCGAAGGCAGTCACTTAACCAACTGAGCCACCCAGGCGCCCTCTATGCTATTTTTATTTTAAAATCATTCTAGGGGCACCTGCCTGGCTTGGTCAGTAGAGCATGTGACTCTTGATCTCAGGGTCATGAGATCAAACCCCACACTGAGCATAGAGCTTACTTTAAAAAAAATCATTATAAAACACAAGACATCAACTGGCTTAAGTTTTGTTTTGTTTTAATATATATACCTTCATTTATTTTACTGGGAATTAATCTAGTGAAAAGAGCAAGTTAATATTTATAGGCTAAAAAAGAGTTGGTCCCTATTGGTAGGGAAAAAAGAATACTTTCTTCCATCTGTCTATATGTCTCCTATACAGGTTAGAAAAATTCTGGGTGACGTTTTACCATGCCTATAACTGATATATAAAATATTCCTCTGACTGTGTAAATTAAGTTTTCCAAGAATTGTAGATAATCCATTTCTAGAGAGCTTATTAAGAAATTTTCTTTCAGGGCGCCTGGGTGGCTCAGTTGGTTAAGCGACTGCCTTCGGCTCAGGTCATGATCCTGGAGTCCCGGGATCGAGTCCCGCATCGGGCTCCCTGCTCAGCGGGGAGTCTGCTTCTCCCTCTGACCCTCCCCCATCTCGTGCTCTCTCTCTCTCTCTCATTCTCTCTCTCAAATAAATAAATAAAATCTTTAAAAAAAAAAAAAGGGGGCGCCTGGGTGGCTCAGTTGGTTGGGCGACTGCCTTCAGCTCAGGTCATGATCCTGGAGTCCCGGGATCGAGTCCCACATCAGGCTCCCTGCTCAGCAGGGAGTCTGCTTCTCTCTCTGAACCCTCCCCCCTCTCATGCTCTCTCTATCTCATTCTCTCTCTCAAATAAATAAATAAATAAATAAATAAATAAAATCTTTATTAAAAAAAGAAATTTTCTTTCAGCCTGTGCTGGTTTTTCATAATTAAGGAAGAAGAAAAAATTCTGTTTAGATTCTATCTTTAGTTTTCAATTATAAAGAACCAGAGACCCCTTAAAAGTCACGTTTTCATTATCTTAACAGCTACTTTCCAGTTGTACCATTTAAATATATCCCGTTAAATTGTTTGATGCTCCTTGGACAATGATTCATGCATTATTGGACCTTAATGCCAAGGAAATTGTCTCTGGAATAATTTCCTTATGTAATCTACTGAGTTTTCCTCTTTGCTATGGTGATTAGGAAGCTCAGCGTTACATTTCAAACTTGCCTAGAGTAACTGATAGGCTATGTGGTAGGTATTTTTCCTATTCAACATCCAATGATTTTCATTTGTTTGTTTGTTTTTCACTTTGTTTTAATTTAAATATTTTTGTATGTATCTCTTTTAAACCGTATTTCATCATTTATGGAAACTTTTATAATTTATATCTTACCTATTCATGAATGTAATTGTTTTAATAACTGACATTTCTTATGGATTTATAAAAACTATTTTCTACACACTTGAATGATAGAGGGAAAAGTTATTCTTTCTAGGCAAGACATGAAAAAGGAAAGAAAATAAACTATTACTGCATACCTACTATATGACAGGTGCTGTCATAGGCACTCTTTACATTATCTCTTTTTATTCCTTTAACAATCTTGTGAAATAAGATCCTACATTTTTTTAAGATTTTATTTATTTATTTGACAGAGAGAGACACAGCGAGAGAGGGAACACAAGTGGGGGGAGTGGGAGAGGAAGAAGCAGACTTCCCACGGAGCAGGGAGCCCGATGCAGGGCTCGATCCCAGGACCCTGGGATCATGACCTGAGCTGGAGGCAGATGCCTAACAACTGAGCCACCCAGGTGCCCCAGTGCATTTCCTTTCTGACATCTTTTCATCCATTTGTCGTGTGTACACGAACACACACATTTGCCTTTAGAAAAACAATTTACAAAAGTCAGATCATTTTAAACATGTAATTTTAATTACTGAGCCACCCATGCACCCCAGATCCTACATTTAGAAATGTTAAGTGATTTGTTGAGGCTCATACTGTTACTCAGGAGTGGACCTCAGATTCTGAGTCTTAAAATCATGCTTTCTACATTGTATTACACTGCCTCCAAATTTTATGACTGCTGGAGTCATCAGCAACAACTGTACCTTCTTCAAAACATTTTTCTAAGGTAGTGCTTCTCAAACATTAATGCACAGGGGCACCCGGGTTCCTCAGTTGGTTAAGCATCCAACTCTTGATTTTGGCTTGGGTCATGATGTCAGGGCTGTGGGACCCAGCCCTGCATCAGGCTCTGCACTCTGCACTCAACGGTGAGTCTGCTTCTCTCCCTCTGCCCCTCTGCAGGTGTTCTCTCTCTCTCTCTTTCTCTCTCTCTCAATCTCTCTCTCTCTCTCTCTCAAAGAAACAAATATTGAAAGAATAAAAAGCATTAATGCACAAAGGAACCACCTGGGAACTTTGTTAAAATGCAGATTCTGGGTCAGTAGGGCTGGAGAGGGGCCTAGGAATCTTCATTTCTAACTGCACCCAGCTGGTACTAATGCTGATGTTGATCATGGGCTACACTTTGAGTAGCAAGTTTTCAGTGTCTATTAACTCTGGAGTGATCCAAGTAGTTACTATATCAAAGCTATGAAATTGAATACCTGCAATATTTCTAAAGTTGCCAACAAAATAATCAATGCAACTGTGCTGTGACTATATACAACTTAGAGAATCCTGAGGCTTTGCTTCCTGTATATGGCAGCCTTACGTGGGTATAACCCCCCAGTTATTCTTTAGATATAAAGAATATTCTGGGGGGAAAATCCAGTTAACTAAAACACCCCATTTCCTAATCATATTGGTGTCTCCCTCTAGACCAGAGACAGCTTTGTGTACAGCCTTAGAAGATAGCCAGAAAGTTCACCTCTGGAGAAAAAGGTAGGCATGCTTACTACCCATTATAGAATGTGCATGTTCTGGGACGCCTGGGTGGCTCAGTCAGTTAAGTGTCTGCCTTCGGCTTGGGTCATGATCCCAAGGTCCTGGGATTGAGTCCCGAGTAGGGCTCCTTGCTCATCAGGGAGCCTGCTTCTCCCTCTGCCTGCTGCCCCCTCTGCTTGTACTCCCGCGCTCTCTCGCTTGCTTGCTCGCTCTCTAGCAAATAAATAAAATCTTTAAAAAAAAATAAAATAAAGGGGCACCTGGGTGGCTCAGTCATTAAGTGTCTGCCTTCAGTTCGGGTCATGATCCCAGGGTCCTGGGATCGGGCCCCACATCGGGCTCCCTGCTCCGTGGGAAGCCTGCTTCTCCCTCTCCCGCTCCCCCTGCTTGTGTTCCTTCTCTCGCTGTGTCTCTCTCTGTCAAATAAATAAAAATTTTTAAATCTTTAAAAAATTAAAAAATAAAATAAAATAATAAAACAAAATAATGCATGTTCTGTAAGTTCAGGGTTCCTTTCCTGTAATGCAACCCACTGCATATACAGATGTCACCTGGCCTGCTTTGTGTTGCCTGTGGGAATTGGCCTTGGGGAGGCAACACAAATGCTAACACTCTGGCTATTGCTATTGCTTGAGTAATAACCAGTCTTTGGTCTCTGACCCAAGAAGTAGTGTACACTGTCTTCTGCCAAAATCCATGCAGTTAAAAATAAAAAATCCATGCAATTAAGGCAGGCTAACTATGGCAGAGTAAAATCTCAAATCTTTCACAGTTCTTCAAATGTAGATGGTTCCACCACACACCTTATGCTTAGGGGTGCCTGGCTGACTCTTGGTAGAGCACGTGACTCTTGATCTTGGGGTCATGAGTTTAAGCCCCACATTAGATGTAGAGCTCATTAAAAAGGAAGGAAGGAAGGAAGGAAAAAACCTTATGCTGAAAATATATTTTAAATTGGTCCTAAGTTGGTCATACCCTTAGAAAGCTAGTACAGGTCTCAATTTATGATGGATTATGTCCCAATATACCCACTGCCAAATTGAAAATATTGTAAATTGAAAATGCATTTAATACACCTACCTAACCAGCCTACTCTAAACATTTTCAGGCTCTTTCATTACCCAATAGTTGGGCAAAATCAACTAATACAAAGCCTATTTTATAATGAATGTTGAATATCTCATGTAATTTATTGAATACTGAAAGTGAAAAACAGTGGTTGTATGGGTACAGAATGGTTTTAGGTTTTTGTTGTTGTTGTTTAAATATTTTATTTATTTATTTGTCAGAGAGAGCAAGCACAAGCAGGGGGAGCGGCAGGCAGAGGGAGAAGCAGACTCCCCACTGAGCAAGGAGCCTGATGCAGAACTCGATCCCAGGACCCTGAGATCAGGACCTGAGCCGAAGGCAGACACTTAACTGACTGAGCCACCCAGGCGTCCCTGGTTTTAATTTTTTTTTAATTTTTTAAATTTTTATGTTTTTATTTGAAGTACAATCTACTCCCCTCCAACATGGTGCTCAAACTTGTGACCCTGAGATAAAGAGTGTCATGCTCAACCAACTGAGCCAGCCAATCGCCCCCAGAATGGTTTTACGTGTATTGGTTGCTTACCTGTGTGATTGGGTAGCTGAGTGGGAGCTGCAGCTCACTGACACTGTCCAGCATCACGAGAGAGTATGCACCACATAGGGCTAGCCAGGGAAAAGACCAAAATTCAAAGTACAGTTTCTGCTGAATGCATATTGCTTTTAATAAACTGACAGTGAAAAGTCAAAAAAATCCTAAGTTGAACCATCATTAAGTCAGGGACCATCTGGGGGCACCTGGGTGGCTCAGTCGTTAAGCGTCTGCCTTCGTCGCAGGTCATGATCCCAGGGTCCTGGGATCGAGCCCGCATCAGGCTCCCTGCTGGGCGGGAAGCCTGCTTCTCCCTCTCCCACTCCCCCTGCTTGTGTTCCCTCTCTTGCTCCGTCTCTCTCTGTCAATAAATAAATAAAATCTTAAAAAAAAAAAATCAGGAACCATCTGTATAAGCAAGAGAAAATCCTCCCTGGAAGAACTGAGACCTCAGACAGTTCCCATAGATAATGTATCAAGGAAACATGAGCTTCTAGTCAAGTCGGGCTCCCCGCTCCGCCAGAAGCCTGCTTCTCTCTCTCACAATCCCCCTGCTTGTTTCTGCTCTCGCTAACTCTCTCTCTCTGTCAAATAAATAAATAAAATCTTTAAAAAAATAATAATAATAATTAAATAAATAAATAAAGTGAACATATCTAAAATGAATTATACTTACCTATTAAACCTTTCAGTTCATTCAGCCTGTGGATAACGAGATAAGTTTTGTGATCATGGCCTTTTGAAAATAGCTCTACAAAATACAAAGAGGCATTTTTTAAATTCCTAAGTTATTCATCTGTTTCTAGATATGAACCTCAGATGTTTTTTTAAAGTTTTATGAGTTCTGAAATTGGATTTCATAAATTTACTTTGAAACATGACTGTTAATGCCTGAAGTTTTTTTGAAATTAAAAAGTTTGAAAATCTAATTTTGATTTTCTCTCAGCAAGGGTTTTTAAAATTTAGTTTAACATTTTTATAATATCTATATTAAAGCTACCTGAGTTCTCACAGAATCACTGAATGTGAAGGTTTTCCCTCTCTACCACTGATCCCCCTCCATTTATCTTTCACAAACATTGCCCCCCAATAAATCTATCACATTCCTAATTCCTTCTTGACAGCTACTTCACAGGCACTGACCATATTTTCCTTACATAGTAAACAGACTCTCAAGAAGGTAATTTGGGGATTGAGTTGCTCACCTAGTACAGCATAAATGAAGTGAAATTAGGATACTGATAATCCATGCAGAACTGCTTCATGGGCTCATGGGCCTCACATAAGAAAGGCATCATACTTAATTTTATCTTTGAACTTGTGTTTTGGTTTTTTTGTTGTTGTTGTTTTTTAAAGATTTTATTTATTCCTTTGAGAGAGAGAGAGCACAAGCAAGGGGAGAGGCTTTATTCCTTTGAGAGAGAGGGAGAGAGAGCACAGGCAGGGGGAGTGGGAGAGGGAGAGGGAGAAGCAGGCTCTCCGCTGAGCAGGGAGCCCGATGTGGGGCTCGATCCCAGGATCTAGAGATCATGACCTGAGCGGAAGGCAGACGCTCAACCATCTGAGCCACCCAGGTGCCCCTGAACTTGTGTTTTGTTAGTGAAGCTCAATAGGGCAATGAAGCATTCTTGTGAGCAACCGAAATACACTGGGAGGGAAGGAGGCAGCCCATGCAGACAAGGGTTCAGAGCCATGGGCACAGCAGATAGCCTGGGTATTGAACAATTGACCTGGCAGCCCAGAGCTGTCCCCGCCTTTGCCTGGGCCAGGGTCTGGGTCCAGCCCGGTGTTGGTGATGATGGAAGGGGCAACACAAGCGGTGGAGGGGCAGCATCGGCACAAACGCTAATTCTCTGGCCTGAGTCCCCAGACAGGAACTGCCAGCACTCTGGCAAGAGACACTGTCAACAAATTACTATAAAATGAAAGTGTGCTCGTGGATATTGTAATAAATCATTTCAGAGAGTTATCGAAATTCTTGAGTTTAAATTCCAGAAGTTTGAAAATGACAGTATTGCAAAGCAAGTATTCATGGTTTTTACAAATAATTTAAAGATTGTCACATGTAATGGAAAAGAACACTATTTTCATATGAAGCTGTAGGTGAGCAAATTGAGAAGGAAGAGAATTTGAAAATTAACTTTTTCCTTTTAATTGAATACGCCATAACAGAACGCATAAACAGCCATCTTGAATTATATACAAATCACAAAGCCACTTTAAATTTCTTGTATGACCGTTACAAATTACTGGAAATGTCAGAAGAAACATTAAAATGCCATTGCATAAATTTACATTTACAATTAAATTCAGGCTTACAAGAAGCTGATATATATGTAGAATTAAATCTTTTTTTTTAAGTTTATTTATTTTTTTTAGTAATCACTACACCTGGGCAGCCGGCTGGTTCAGTCAGAAGAGCCTGCAACTCTAAATCTCAGGGTTGTGAGTTCAAGCCCCATGTTGGGTATAGAGATTACCTAAAAATATAAATAAAAAACTTTGAAAAAAATCGCTACACCCAACGTGGGGCTCGAAGTCTCAACCTCGAGATCAAGAGTCACGTGCTCTTCTGACAGAGCCAGCCAGGTGCCCCTTAAATCTCTTTAGAAAAATTATTTCATGTAAATCATTACCTCTAGGTGAATTAAAATATACATTTCATGGGTGGAGCACACGGCTGACTCGGTCGGTGGAGCATGTGGCTCTTGATCTTGGGGTTGTGAATTCAAGCCCCTCACTGGGCATAGAGCCTAAATATATATGTAAATAAATACATATATAAAAAATATATAACATAAGTTATATGTTATATTTTCAATTTAAGTTATCAGAAAATTACCCCAATGTTGTCAAAGTCTATGAAATACTGTTAATAGCTCCAGTAACAGTTGCATCAGTGGAAAGATCCTTCTTGAAATTTAAAATTATCAAAAATTATTTCCAATCTGGCATTTGCCAAGACCAACTGATGTTACTTTCAATTATATTGATTAAAAATGAAGTTGCTAAAAGTATAAATTTTGATGACCTAACGAATGAATTTTCAGGCAAGCAAGTCAGAAAAATCTTAAGATCAATCAAGATATCATATTAATAAAGTATTATTTATTTACTAATAAAGTATTATTTACTTACAATATGACAACAAAAATACATTTTTGTAATTAGTTTGTGTTGTTACTCATGTATCATTGCCTCCATGTGTTTTATAAATAATAAAATATTTTTAAAGGAAAAAGTTTTATGTTTTAGTATGGCACTTGTTTCCTGCTTTTTTGTTTCCTGCTTTTCATTATTTTTTTTAAAGAATCCCCATTCCACATTTGGATTGTATTTGATTTTTTATTTTGAGGATGGGGAGTAAGTAGAGGCAGAGGGAGAGAGAGACTCTTAAGCAGGCTCCATGCCCAGCACAGGCCCGCCGCAGGGCTCGATCTCACAACCCTGAGATCATGACCTGAGCCTAAATCAGAGTCAGTTGCTTAACCAACTGAGCCACCCAGGTGCCCCTGTTTCCTGCTTTTTTTTTTTTTTTTTTTAAGATTTGATGTATTTATTTGACAGAGACACCGCGAGAGAGGGAACACAAGCAGGGGGAGTGGGAGAGGGAGAAGCAGGCTCCCCGCCGAGCAGGGAGCCCCATGTGGGGCTCAATCCCAGGATTCTGGGATTGTGACCTGAGCCAGAGGCAGACGCTTAACGGACTAAGCCACCCAAGCGCCCCTGTTTCCTGCTTTTTGAATAAGGGTCTCTACATTTTCATTTTGCAGTGGGCTGAACAAATTATGTAGCTAGCTTTGAAATGGCATGTGTATCAGGGTTCTGAAGTATCAGAGAAACAGAATCTAATATATATATTTATCTAGTACATATACAAATATGTATATTTCAAGGAATTGTTACCTTAAGCAGTTATGGGGACTGACTAATCAAGTCTGAAATCTATAGCACAGGCAGGCCCTCTGGGTAGAAATTCAGGCAGAAACTGAAGCTGAAGTCCATTCAGTGGAATTTCTTCCTCACGTACTTTGTTGTTTTTGTTTTGTTTTTTTTAAGATTATTTATTTATTTATTTGAGAGAGAGAAAGCGAGAGACCGAGCACAAGTGGCAAGGAGGGGCAGAGGAAGAGGCAGAAGCAGACCCTCACTGAGCAGGGAGCCTGACGACATGGGGCTCAATCCCGGGACCCTGGGATCATGACCTGAGCCTAAGGCAGATGCTTAACCGCTTAACTGAATGAGCCACCCAGGTGCCTTTGCTCTTAAAGGCATTCAACTGATTGGATGAGAATAATTATCCAGTTAATAATAATAATAGAGGGTAATCTCCTTTACTTAAAGTCAACAACTGTAGAATTTAATCTCCATCCCACCTACAAAATCCCTGGATTAGTGTTTGATTGAATTGCTAGGTACTATAGCCTAGCCAAGTTAACACATGAAACTAACCATTACACCATGGGATGACATAATTTCTTTTTTTTTTTTTAAAGATTTTATTTATTTGACAGAGAGAGACACAGCGAGAGAGGGAACACAAGCAGGGGGAGTGGGAGAGGGAGAAGCAGGCTTCCCACGGAGCAGGGAGCCCGAAGCGGGGCTCGATCCCAGGACCCTGGGATCATGACCTGAGCCGAAGGCAAATGCTTAACGACTGAGCCAGCCAGGCGCCCCGGGATGACCTAATTTCTTAAAATGTGATCTGTTTGAGATGGAGGGTCTGAATAGGGCAAGGCTCTGAGAATTCAAGTACTGGCTAGTCTAGTAGGATGATAAAGATGGCCACAAGAACTGAGAGGTGAGATTCCTTCTAGCTATACTAGTGAGTAAAAGAATATTCAGTAAAAATAAGAAAATGTCAGGACATTGGTTCTGAGCTCAAGAAATAGGTAGAAAACCACAGAAATTCTATAACCTTAAAAAAAAATGATCTCGGGGCGCCTAGGTGGCTCAGTCGTTAAGCGTCTGCCTTTGGCTCGGGTCATGATCCCGGGGTCCTGGGATCGAGCCCCGCATCGGGCTCCCTGCTCCACGGGAAGCCTGCTTCTCCCTCTCCCACTCCCTCTGCTTGTGTTCCCTCTCTCACTGTGTCTCCCTCTGTCAAGTGAATAAATAAAATCTTTAAAAAAATAAAAATAAAATAAAAATAAATGATCTCTTGCAAGTGCCTGGTAGACAAGGCCCCAATTTAATTTTGCAGCTGACAGAATTACAACAGAACAAACAACTTCACCAAGTCTTTTTTTTTTTTAAGTTTTATTTATTGAAGAAATCTCTATACCCAATGTGGGGCTCAAACTCATGTCCCCAAGATCAAGAGATCAGGAGTTACATGCTTTTCCAATTGAGCCAACCAGGTGCCCCCTCACCAAGTCTTATGTTAAGAGTAGGATATAAGTTGGGAAGGAGGGAAATAAGACCTGAGTTAGAGATATTTGGATGGACTAAGGCAAAGCTGAGAATCTTGTACACAAATTCCCCTGAACCTCCCTTGCAAGTAAAAACAGAACCTCCTTCTCTGCCTGAGGAAACCAATTTCCCTTGTTAAAAGACTCTGTAAAACCTTGCCTAAGGCTGTGACCTTAGTAGAGGATGCCCATTTTCCTGAAGATTCACCCCCACAATTCCTTCCTGCCTCCAGAAACCAGTTAACTTTCCAGGGTACCCCCAGGGGAAAGCTGCATTTCTGTTCCAAGAAGATACGGCTTTACATACCAAAATAATTGCAAAACCATGCAAGTCTGTATTAATAGGAAATTGGGAAGCTTGTGGGAATGGATTCTAAAAGTGTTAGAGCAAAGAAGAATATAATAACAAATTGGGCACACGTTATCAATATAAAGGCTCTGACTTGAGATCCTGAATTTAGTGTTCAAACTGGAGTAGCTGAGATGGCTCTAACAGCTGGCTTGATTAGTTGACTGAAACCTAGACTGAGCAGTTGTTATTATTTGGAAAGAAGACATCCTGATTTTAGTTCTATTTGTGATTAATTTTTTAATTAATTCCTAAGTAGTTTTTTTCCCTAAGTAGTTTTGAAATATGTAAGTAACATATGATCATTATAATACCATTCAACTAATAAAAAGTTGTATAATATTTAAAAAAATCAAAATCCAGATTGGATACCCCCAATCTCATTCCCCAGAAGTAGCCACTGTTAACCATTTGGTGTATATTTTCCAAAATTTTTTAATGTATATGCAAATGTAAATACATACTTTTTGAGCACATTTTTTTTTTTTAAGATTTTATTTATTTGACAGAGAGACAGCTAGAGAGGAACACAAGCAGGGGGAGTGGGAGAGGGAGAAGCAGGCTTCCTGCTGAGCAGGGAGCCCGATGCGGGGCTCGATCCCAGGACCCCAGGATCATAACCTGAGCCGAAGGCAGACGCTTAAAGGCTGAGCCACCCAGGTGCCCCGTGAGCACATTTCTAAGGCAGAATTATAGGGACCGAGATTAGGAATAAATCATATACTACCAGGAGTGAAAGATCAAGAATGAAAGGAGGATCATATCTACAAGCGCTATACGTACATCCCAAGTTTTCTGGGCTGAACCTGATTTCAATGATCTGCCCCTTTGTTGGACTATTATTCAAATCATATGTCCCAAGCTTAGATTTGGAGAATATAGTTATCATAATTAGGCCTCAGAAACAAGAAACGTACTTAAGCAGAGGGAGTGGATGAGGGTGTATGTGATGAGTGAGATTAAGTAAAACGAGGCTAGGCAATGAAATGATAAACTCAGAATAGTTTTTGCTTGATTTATTAGGTACTTTGGAACTACTAAGGATGTAAGAAAGCATGTAGGTTAATCAAATTCATCAAACAGTTATGAAGCATCCCTGGATCCAGGCCCTTCTATGACAAAAGAAACAGACCCACCTCACAAACTCCGGCACATTGAACCTTCTAAGTAGATCTCAACTAACAAACTGTGAACTTTTGAGTAAATTTTTAATCTCTCTAAGCTTCAAAGAGGAATTGTTTAAGTAGGAATCCTTAATAAAAAAAGGCTAATAACACCTACCTCACAGGGTTAATGAAAAGAACAAATGAGAGGATATTTAAGTGAAGATGGATGTTAAAATGTAAATAGTCATAGAAATAAAGGTCATCATTATCTCAATCCTACTTTATGTAATAACTTACATTGAGGGCTTACTATGTGCTATGTGTCCTAAGGGTTTTATGTGTATTAACTCTTAAAATTAATTAACACAAGGCATAATAAGATACTCAACAACTAATTACTGTGAAGACTCCATTAATTATCTCATTAACTCTTCAAAGCAACTCTGTAGGAATTTACTACTAATACAATCTCCATTTTGCAGATCAAAAAGCTGAGGGGTGGGGCGCCTGGGTGGCTCAGTTGGTTAAGCATCTGCCTTCGGCTCAGGTCATGATCCCAGAGCCCTGGGATCGAGTCCTGCAGCAGGGAGCCTACTTCCCCCTCTACCTCTTCCCTCTGGTTGTGCTCTCTCTCTCTCTCAAATAAATAAAATTAAAAGGGGTAGAGAGGTTAAATAATTTGTACAAGATCACTTACCTGGGAAGTGGCAGAGCTGGGATTTGAATCCAAATGCTACAGTCGCTATCATTTTGTGTGTGAATTATGTGACCCAGAAATCCTGAAAGTTTTGTTCTATATTTTATATTGTGCTCGATTCTGTAATATTCCTATTAACAAGTAGTTTATTTGGAAGTAGTAGAAAAATAAGCCAAACTTATTTATTAGATGATGTCATAATACAAACCTAAATTTCATTCTACATTTTTTTTAAAGATTTGATTTATTTATTTGTCAGAGAGAGCACAAGCAGAAGGAGCGGCAGGCTAAAGGAGAAGCAGGCTCCTCACTGAGCAAGGAGCCTGATGCGGGACTCGATCCCAGCATCCTGGGATCACGACCTGAGCGGAAGGCAGACGCTTAACCAATTGAACCACCCAGGCGTCCCTCATTCTACATTTTTATGCATAGCTATAAATCAAAATACGTTAGCTTCATTATTTCTGGTAAAAGGCAATGTTTTTCCCATTTCCCTAATGGGAAAGCTTACCTAGGAGAAAGTTAGCAACAGAGATTCCTGGGCCCCAATCAAGGCTCAATGAATCAAGATGTCCAGGGGAGAGACCTGATAATCTGCAGATTTGACAAGTGGCCCAGGTGCTAGGGATGTTTGGGAAAGCCTTGTATAGAGAAAATGAGCTTCTGGATCCTACTGGCCCTTAGCTTTGTTTAAGATTTAGTTCCAACTTTTTTGATGGTCCCTTTCTCAGAAATACCTAATCTTAACACTCCTTGGAACTTTGTCCGGTTACTTCACAATTTAATATGGTCTGTGATGAAGAGCTGATTTTTTTTTTAAGATTTTATTTCTTTATTTGAGAGAGTGCAAAAGAGTGAGCGAGAAAGCTAGCGAGGTGAGGAGCAGAGGAAGAAGCAGGCTCTCCGCCGAGCAGGGCGCCCAATGGGGGGCTTGATCCCGGAGCTCCGGGATCATGACCCGAGCCTAAGGCAGCCGCTTAACCAACTGAACCACCCAGGCGCCCCTATTTTATTTATTTTATTAACATATAATGTATTATTTGTTTCAGGGGTACAGCTCTGATTCATTAGTCTTACAATTCACAGCGGAAGAGTTGATTTTAAATATAAAATATTTTTAGGGGCTTTTGGTTGGCTCAGTCTAGAGCATGCAACTCATGGTCTTGGGGTTGCAAATTCGAGCCCCACGTTGAGTGTAGAGATTACTTAAAATATATGTAGGGGCGCCTGGGTGGCTCAGTTGGTTAAGCGACTGCCTTCGGCTCAGGTCATGATCCCGGAGTCCCTGGATCGAGTCCCACATCGGGCTCCCTGCTCGGCAGGGAGTCTGCTTCTCCCTCTGACCCTCCCCCCTCTCATGTGCTCTCTCTCATTCTCTCTCACACAAATAAATAAATAAAATCTTTAAAAAAAAAAAAGATAGGAATCAAAAAAAAAAATTAACTCTACGCCCAGTGAGGGGCTTGAACTCACAACCCCAAGATAAAACCTGCCATGCTCTATTGACTGAGCCAGACAGGCGCCCCCTGTCCTTTTTTTTTAATTAACCTTAGTTTTATTTTGTTTACTTTATTTATTTAATGACTTCTTTATAAACAACAGAAATTTATTGTCTCAGTCCTAGAGGCTAAAAGTCTGGAATCAAAACATCAGTAGGGTCTGTTCCTCCTTAGGGCTGTGAGGAAGAATCTGTTCCATGCCTCTTTCCTAACTTTTGATAATTTGCTGGCAATCTTTTGCATTCTTTGGCTTGTAGAAGCACCACCCCAATCTCTGCTTTCAACTTCACATGGTGTTCTCCTTGTGTGTCTCTGTCCACATGTCCCCTCCTTTTTTTCAGTGAAGTATAGTTGATATGCAATATTATATTAGTTTTAGGTGTACAACATAGTCAACATTTATATACATTACAAAACAATCACCACAATAAGTCTTGTTACTATCTGTCACCATATGTAATTCTTACAATATTATCCACTATATTCCCTATGCTGTACTTTATATCCCTGCAACTTATTTCATAACTGGAAGTTTGTACTTCTTAATCCCTTCACCTATTTTGCCCATCCACCCCACCCCTTGCCCCTTTAATAACCATGAGTCTGTTCTCTGTATTTCTGAATCTGCTTCTGTTTTGTTTTTTTAGATTCCACATACAAGTGAAATCATATGATATTTGTCTTTCTCTCTCTGACTCATTCCACTTAGCAAATTACCCTCTAAGTCCATTCATGTTGTCACAAATGGCAAAATTTCATTCTTTTTTTTTTGTATTTGGTAGAAATTTTTTAAAATTTTAACTCCAGCATAATTAACATACAGTGTTATATTACAATACAATATAGTGATTCACCAGTTCTATACATTACTCAGAGCTCATCACAGTAAGTGTACTCTTTTTTTTTTTTTTTTAAAGATTTTATTTATTTATTTGAGACAGAGAGAATGAGAGAGACAGAGAGCACATGAGAGGGGGAAGGGTCAGAGGGAGAAGCAGGCTCCCTGCCGAGGAGGGAGCCCGATGTGGGACTCGATCCCGGGACTCCAGGATCATGACCTGAGCCGAAGGCAGTCGCTTAACCAACTGAGCCACCCAGGCGCCCACAGTAAGTGTACTCTTAATTCCCATCACCTATTTCATCCATCCCCCCACCGGCCTCCCCTTTGGCAACCACCAGTTTGTTCTTTATAGTTAAGAGTCTGGTTTTTCTTTTTTCTTTTTGGTCTGTCTCTTTTTTTCCTTGTATATTTGTCTTCTTTCTTAAGTTCCACATGTAAGTGAAATTGTATGGTATTTGTCTTTCTCTGTTTTACTTAGCGTTATACCCAAGATCCATTCATGTTGTTGCAAATCGCCATATTTCATTCTTATTTATTTATTTATTTATTTATTTATTTATTTATTTTAAATTTTATTCATTTATTTGACAGAGAGAGACACAGCAAGAGAGGGAACACAAGCAGGGGGAGTGGGAGAGGGAGAAGCAAGCTTCCCGTGGAGCAGGGAGCCCGATGCGGGGCTCGATCCCAGGACCCCAGGACCATGACCCAAGCCGAAGGCAGACGCCCAATGACTGAGCCACCCAGGTGCCCCTCATTCTTTTTTAAAGCTGAGTAATATTCCATTGTGTGTATAGATACCACATTTTCTTTATCCATTCATCTATTGATAGACACTTAGGTTGCTTCCATATCTTAGGTATTGTGAATAATGCTGCAATGAACATAACTAACCTTAGTTTTACTATTTGTAAAGTGGAGATAACAGTATCTGCTTCTTAAAACCTAAGTGAGATACAGCATGTAGTATTTAACATGACTCCAGGTTGTATAAATTAAGCAGTCAATAAATGTTAGCATTATTCATATATTTTAGGCATATTAAGTTTGCCAGGAAAAAAAAAAAGGAAAGTTACACTAGACAAAGAATAGGGGCTGAATATGCAAAAATAAATAACAGGTACAGCTCACTTTATTATTTTTTTTAAAGATTTATTTATTTATTTATTTATTCGACAGAGAGAGACACAGTGAGAGAGGGAACACAAGCAGGGGCAGAGGGAGAGGGAGAACCGGACTCCCTGCCGAGCAAGGAGCCCGATGCGGGACTCAATCCCAGGACCCCGGGATCATGACCCGAAGCCGAAGGCAGACGCCCAACGACTGAGCCACCCAGGTGCCCAGTACAGCTCACTTTAGACAGTAATGTGCTTTTGTGTGTGTGTGAGCTCTACACTCTACACACCTTTTTTTTAAAATTATTTATTTATTTTAGGGTGAGAGAGAGCACAAGTGTGAGGGGCAGAGGAAGAGAGAATCCCACACAGACTCCACACTCAACCCAGAGCCTGATGAGGGGCTTGATCCCACAACCTTGAGATCATAACCTGAGCTGAAACCAAGAGTTGGACGCTCAGTGGACTTTGCCACCCAGGTGCCCCTACACCCTTTTTAAAAATAATCTCTACACACAAGTTTGACTCAAACTCAGGACCCTCAGATCAAAAGTCATGTGCTCTTCCAAATGAGTGAGCCAGGCAATCCAATGTGCTTTTTTTTTTTTTTTTTAAGATTTTACTTATTTAGGGGCGCCTGGGTGGCTCAGTTGGTTAGGCAACTGCCTTTGGCTCAGGTCATGATCCTGGAGTCCCTGGATCGAGTCCCACATCGGGCTCCCCGCTGAGCAGGGAGCCTGATGCAGGGCTCAATCCTAGGACCCCAAGATCACGACCTGAGCTGAAGGCAGATGCTTAACCAACTAAGCCACCCAGGTGCCCCTGCTTTTTTTTTTTCTTTTTTTAAGATTTATTTATTTATTTTAGAGAGAGAGGGGAGGAAAGTGGGCAGAGGGAGAGAAAGAATCTCCATCAGAATCCCCACTGAGTGTAGAGCCCAATAGGGGGCATGATCTCACAACCTGAGCCAAAACCAAGAGTCGGAGGCTGAACCAATGGAGCCACCCAGGCACCCCTTTAAAATGTGTATAAATTGGAACACCTGGCTGGCCCAGTCGAAAGAGCATGTAGCTGATGATTTTGGGGTC
Source organism: Neomonachus schauinslandi (assembly GCF_002201575.2). NCBI lineage: Eukaryota > Metazoa > Chordata > Mammalia > Carnivora > Phocidae > Neomonachus > Neomonachus schauinslandi. The sequence goes on along the minus strand of NC_058410.1, from coordinate 50,399,878 downwards.
GTGACTTTGAGCCCCACACGGGGTGTAGAGATTACTTAAATAAAACTTTAAAATATATATAAATAGGGGCGCCTGGGTGGCTCAGTCGTTAAGCGTCTGCCTTCGGCTCAGGTCATGATCCCAGGGTCCTGGGATCGAGCCCCGCATCGGGCTCCCTGCTCAGCGGGAAGCCTGCTTCTCCCTCTCCCGCTCCCCCTGCTTGTGTTCTCTCTCTGGCTGTGTCTCTCTCTGTCAAATAAATAAAATCTTTAAAATAAATAAATAAATAAAATAAAATAAAATATATATAAATTGATTAAAGTCAACTGAAAGCTGCTGTTTAAAAGGGAACCCTGGTAAATTCTTCTATAACCTAATGGATTTTCTAATGTGTATTATAAAAACTATTCATGTTTAGACTTTCTCCCCACCTCCTTTAACAGCTGGGAAATAACTGTTTTCTAACTCAGGCCTTTCAAATAAAGGCTCGAATTCTAACGTTACCTCAAAAATAAAATGCAACAATAATAACTGATTGAAGGAATTGCTGATTTTGATCTCTATTCTTGTTCATTTTTATAACAAACTGCTTATGGAAACCTCACAATATCATTACAAAGTCTCAATTTCAATAGCTAAGACCTAGCAAAATTTCATAATAGGTACTCAGTGAATAGTTGTTGAATGAATGAATGATTGGATTAATTAGTTAACTAATTCATGAATACACAAAAATGATGCCTAAACCTAAAAGTGTTCTGGGAAAAAAATAAGACTAACAAGAAAAATTCATAGGTATAAGTAATCATGTCCTTTTTCAACTACCTGACTTTCTGGACTAACAATTGAGGTTAGGAACTCTCTATTTTGCCTCTCTGTATCTACATAATATTGCAGCTCTTTTATTATATTGCAGAATGATTGTAAGCCAGCACAAAGCTCAGGTTGTGCCATCTGATAGGCCCACTGCACAGCTGTACGCCATGTGTTACTTAGCAACATTTCCCTGCCACCCTCTCTTATCTCCTGTTGGAAACCTACTCAGAGGAGGCAGAACTTGGCAGGGATGAAGGAAAATCCAGTGACCACTTCTTTATGTCCAGGAATTTTCAGACACTATGGATGACTCTTGGTTTTGGATGGTGATATTTGTTCTTTTTTTTTTTTTCTAGCTCTTTTTTTCTTTATTTAAAAATCAGAATCTATATATTAGAAAGTTTACTCCACAATGGAAGATGCAGAACAGAAGTGCGTTTGACTGGAATGGGGTTCAGCAGTTCTAGTGATGCCACACCTTAATTGCTAAAGACACTGCTGTTGAGAAACACTGACACTCCCATTCTCACACTTTGGGTTACAGTTAAGCAATACACAACTTCACACCAGAGACTGAATTTAAACGAGCTACAACTAACTTTTATGTAGGTCAGCAAGGTGCACAAAAAGGAAAATAAATGAGTACAAAGGAGAAAGGAATCACTTCTTTCTATGTAATTCCTTGGGTGGAAGTATAATGTGAGTGCACAAAGTAAATTCTCCTTCAATGTAATTATAATTCTAAGTGGCTGAAGTGTACACATCAAACCAGCCTATTTGAACAAAACTAGGCTATAATTACTGTATTACTTTGTTCACATAATTGCTTTCTTTAAAAAAATTAAGCTTTAAAATACTCAATGGAAAATTAATAAAAGTAATAAATAAAGTGAAATAATTAATTAATTACTTCTTTAAACATTGTTTTTCTGGGCGCCTGGGTGGCTCAGTTGGTTAAGCAACTGCCTTCAGCTCAGGTCATGATCCTGGAGTCCCAGGATTGAGTCCCGCATGGGGCTCCCTGCTCAGCAGGGAGTCTGCTTCTCCCTCTCCCGCTCCCCACTCTTGTGCTCTCTCTCTCTCACTCTCTCTCTCAAATAAATAAATAAAATCTTTTAAAAAAATAAAAATATAAATAAATAAATATTGTTTTTCTTAGGAATATTCTTTTTTTTTTTTAAGATTTTATTTATTTATTCATGAGAGACAGAGAGAGAGACAGAGGCAGAGGGAGAAGCAGGCTCCCTGCGGAGCAGGGAGCCCGATGCGGGACTCGATCCCAGGACGCTGGGATCATGACCTGGGCCAAAGGCAGACGCTTAACCGACTGAGCCACCCAGGCGTCCCTCTTAGGAATATTCTTAAGGAAAACTAAGCTTATAAGTAATAAAAAGGTTATTTTCTTTTTAAGGCTTAGTGCAAGTAATACTAGACATGAAATAGGTTATAGAAATATCAAAATGAATGGAAAACTTTCACATTTCATTTAGATATGAAACAAATAAACAGTACTGTGACTTCACTATTCAAAGTAGATAAAAATTAACTTGTCATACATAGTTAAACTCATTAAGATATTTTAATTTTTAATTACCCAAGGGTAGAAGCAATTTATTTTCTTTCATCCACGGTAATGATGATTTTCATTTTTGGTCCACCTTACTTTCATAAGGATTTAATGATTGTAAACACTGTGACTGACTTATAAATAAATGTATGGTTTTTAGTATCTCAGAATTTGATAGTCATTTAAAGAGGACTCTACTTTAAAACTTCATACTTTGGGGATACCTGGGTGGCTCAGTTGGTTAAGCATCTGCCTTCGGCTCAGGTCATGATCCCAGGGTCCTGGGATGGAGTCCCACATCAGGCTCCCAGGAGGGAGCCTGCTTCTCCCTCTGCCTGCCACTCCCCCTGCTTGTGCTCTCTCTCTCTCTCTCTCTGACAAATAAATAAAATCTTTAAAAATAAAATAAAAATAAAAATAAATAAATAAAAGTGCATACTTTGTAAAAAAGAAAAAAAATGCATACTTTGTGATATGACTAGATACCAGAGTACCCATAATTATCTGATGTTTGCCTATACAAAAAGTTACCTACTCTTCTTAACAGTATTTCTCCTTCAAATTTTTGTAATTCTTTCATTCTATGGATTGAAATTCATTAGTTGAATTTACACTGAGATGTATAAATTCCTAGATTCATGCATTTTATGTATGGTCCTTTGAAGGGTCCTCATCTTATACTTCCACATAGTGCTAAGTACATAGCAGACAACAAAATTTTGCTAAGTTGAAAACTACAATTGTGGATTTTGGTTTTCTTCTTTTTAAAGATTTATTTATTTATTTGAGAGAGAGAGAGAGAGAGCACACAAGCAGGAGGGGCAGAGGGAGAGAGAATCTAAAGCAGACTCTGCACTTAGTGCAGAGTCTGACATGGGGCTCAGTCCCAGGACCTTGAGATCACAACCTAAGCCGAAACCAAGAGCTGGATGCCTAACTGAGCTACCCAGGTGCCCCTACAATTGTGGATTTTGAATAATACTAAACTGGTTCTGTTAAAAATGTGAAGATTAGGTATGTTTACAAATATTTACCTGGGGAGGTTCTCTCCACATTCTCTGAGTACATGGCTAAAAATTCTCTATTTTGACAATTACTCAGCAGAGACTTTCTCAAATAGAGATCTCAATACTGGTATTTGTTTTTTTTTGTTTTTTTTGTTTTTTTTTAAAGATTTTATTTATTTATTTGACAGAGAAAGACACAGCGAGAGAGGGAACACAAACGGGGAGTGGGAGAGGGAGAAGCAGACTCCCTGCCGAGCAGGGAGCCCGATGCGGGACTCGATCCCGGGACTCCAGGATCATGACCTGAGCCGAAGGCAGTCGCTTAACCAACTGAGCCACCCAGGCGCCCTGGTATTTGTTAAAATAAAGTTTCAACAAGGGACCAAGAAAAAACTCCACAAAAAATATAACCTTATATTTTTTGAAGATTTTATTTATTTATTTGAGAATGAGAGCGAGAGAGAGACCAAGAGCATGAACAAGCAGGAGGAGAGGGAAGGGAAGAGGAAGAAGCAGACTCCCCACTGATCAGGGAGCCTGACGTGGGGCTCCATCCCAGGACCCTAAGATCATGACCTGTGCCGAGGGCAGACACTTAACCAACCGAGCCACCCAGGCACCTCAAACCTTACATTTTTAAAAAACAAGAAAATAACTAAAGGGAAATATCTTGAGGTACCTGGCTGGCTCAGTTGGTAGAGCATACAACTCTTAATCTGAGGGTCATGAGTTCAAGCCCCATTTGGGCGTGGAGACTACTTAAAATTTAAAAAAAAATTTTTTTTTTAAATAGGGGAAATATTTGACTGTCATGTGGGACAGTGTTTTCAACATCTGATGGTGAGGACCTGAAAGTATTATTGTCCAGCAAAGCATTATCAGTCCCATTAATTATGTCAGTGTACAAAGGAGAGTTTTATCTTGTTTATAGACTTTAATTTACTGAATGTATTAAAGGTACACTTTTATTTTATTTTTAAAAGATATTTATTTAGGGGCGCCTGGGTGGCTCAGTCGTTAAGCGTCTGCCTTAGGCTCGGGTCATGATCCCAGGGTCCTGGGATTGAGCCCCGCATTGGGCTCCCTGCTCTGCGGGAAACCTGCTTCTCCCTCTCCCACTCCCTCTGCTTGTATTCCCTCTCTCGCTGTGTCTCTGTCAGATAAATAAATAAAATCTTTAAAAAAAAAAAAAGATTATTTATTTAGAGAGACAGAGAGAGCAAATGCGCCTGTGCTCACAAGCGCGGGGAGGGAGAGAGACAACCAAGTTACAACCAAGATGTAATAGCTTTATTTTACAAAAGAGTACTGAAACAACAATAAACCATAACAAATCTTGTAACTTTTACTCACAAATTATAGTTTGATATAATTCTAAGTTAATAAATGGCATCAAATTATGTAGATTATTCATCAGGTTCATCCTCTGGTTTCTTCCAACATTGATCAGAACTGCTGAAGAGCAGGCTGAGTCTTAAAGGGATGATCCTTTAAGCACTTCTAAATCCCTGTAACTAGAAAGACCCAGGCATCCCTTCTGTAGGACATTGCAAGGAAATGTCTTTTCTTGGGGCACCTGGGTGGCTCAGTCGGTTAAGGGTCTGCTTTCCGCTCAGGTCATGATCCCAGGGTCCTGGAATCGAGCCCCACATTGGGCTCCCTGCTCAGCAGGGAGTCTTGCTTGTCCCTCTCCCTCTGCCCCTCCTTGCTGCTCATGCTCTCTCTCTCTCTCAAATAAATAAAATCTTAAAAAAAAAAAAAAAAGGAAATGTCTTTCCTTTGATATTTCTGTGTTCCCAAATAACTTAAAACAAATTACAGAGGACCTGTAGGATCCAGATGGTTAGAGAGGTATGAAAAGGTAGAGTCATGGGTGCCAAAAATGAACTTTTAAAAACTATTGAGTCAGGGATTCTTTGGTTACAAGTAAAAGAAAGCTATCCAAATTAACTCAAGTAAAAAGGAGGTAATTAGAAGTCCCAGAGAGGAGGGGCTCCTGGGTGGCTCAGTGGGTTGAGCTTCTGACTCTTGGTTTCAGCTCCAGTCATGATCTCAGGGTCATGGGATTGAGCCAAGCATTGGGCTCCACACTCGGTGCAGAGTCGGCTTGAGATTCTATCCTTCTCCCTCTGCACGTGCACATGTTCTCTCTCTCTCTAGAGTAAATAGATAAATCTTAAAAAAAAAAAAAAGAAGAAGTCGTCCCAGAGGAGAAATCTCATGGTTCCCAACACAAATATAGAAATAGTCCAACTTGTCAGACCATTCCTTTCTCTATCTTTCTCTAGAGCTGTATGATTTCTGCTTCCTTTGGCACATCCAGGTTATGGCATATCTCTGAGGACCAGATTTCTCAGTTTATTTGCATGTATACAGCAAAAAATGACTGCCACTCCTTAGCCTACCTGACCTTATAGCTCTAGTTTCCTCCACAGAGTTACTGACTCAATGTCTAGGTCTCTGGGTTCAAATAATCAAGCAAAAGAACCTGACTGGGTTAGGTGTTCTCCCCTCGTCCAATCAGCCACAGTTCAGGAGACAGGGTCTAATGGAAGTAGGGCTGCCCTTTCCAGGGACTGTGGGTTGGGCACATTCTCTGAGAAGGGGATCGGAGTGAAGATGAAACAATTAGCATCTCAAGTTACCAGATACCATATAGGTTGAAATTGGACTTTGTTGGCTATTTATATGTCTCTTTCAGCTTGGGAGTTCAGGCTATGGATGGCAGAAATGTCAAATCCTATCAGCATATTCTTCTTATTACAAAACAAGGTAGGCTTTTGGTTTGTGGCAGATATAGTTTGTTCTATTAAAAATGGGAAGGGAGAGCACCTGGCTGGCTCAGTTGGTGGAGCACGTGGCTCTTGATCTCTGGGTTGTGAGTTTAAGCCCCATGTTGGGTGTGGAGATTACTTAAAAATAAAATCTTTTTAAAAATGGGGTGTATGAAAGGTTCTTGGTTCCTACCTACCTCTCTAGCTTCCAGAATGAGTGGAAGCTTTGAATGACCAACTAAAACCTGTTTCCAGGTGCCAGAACAGCTTTTATTCTTCAGCTCCAAATGAAGATATCCCAAGAGCGATAACATATTTATAGTGAAAGATTATTGCTCCAATTCTTCCAGTTATTATCTTTCTCAAATAAGGAGAGTACAAGAGAATAAGCCATGAAAAAAACTTAAACACTTTATTTTTAAAAAAGATTTTATTTATTTGAGAGAGAGAGTGAGTGAGAGAGAGCATGAGCGGGCAGAGGGAGAGGGAGAAGCAGGCTCCCCGCTGAGCAGGGAGCCCGATGCGGGGCTCAATCCCAGGACTCTGGGATCATGACCTCAGCCAAAGGCAGATGCTTAACTGACTGAACCACCCAGGCTCCACTCTCAGAGATATCTTAACTATTTCTTAACTATTTTTTATTTTTATTTTTTAAGTAGGTTCCACACTAGGCATGAAGCCCAGTGTGAGGCTTGAACTCACAACTTTGAGATCAAGACCTGGCTGAGATCAAGAGTCAGGCACTTAATCCACTGAGCCACGCAGGTACCCCAGAGATTTCTTCAAATTTATCTCCTACCTTTTTTTTTGTGTCAGCTATCCTATTTTTAATTTTCAAGCACTCTCTTTTGTTCTTTGAACATTTCTTACTTATGTAGTATTCATACTACATACTACATAAATTTATGTGGTATGAATACTACATATCCACAATGTTTTTGGATAGAATAATTTTGTTTTTATGGATAGAATAATTTCTCCTATCCCCATGGTGTATAATTATGGTCTTTTTTCTTGGAAGTTTACTTCTACTGCCTACATTATTTGTTTCCTCTGGTTTCCTTTCTTTCCTATTTACTTTGATTTCTCTCTAAATGTTGAAGGTTTTCTTTGAATATCTGATACTTGGCTGTAACTATTTAAGCTCTATAAAAGAGATTGTAAACTCTTGGCTTCTGAACTTGTGGGCTTCACCATAGAAAGACCAAGCTGAGGGTGTGGTTTTTGTGGGGTTTTTTTTGAGAGAGAGCACCCATGCACCAGGTGGGAGGGCGGGGCAAAGAGAGAGAATCTTAAGCAGGCTCCTTGCCTAGCACTGGATCCCAGGACCCTGAGACCTGAGCCAAAATCAAGAGTCGGATACTCAACCAAAAGAGGCACCCAGGCACCTTGAGGTTTTTCTCCTCTTGAAGTGAGCCTGAAATGTGAGTATATAGATAGAGTTCTTTGACTTAGAGGTACTCAGCTTCTACAGAGTATGAATCTCCAAACTCTGAGAAGTTTTGAGTTGCTTTCTGAAAGTAGATGTTTGACCTGAGAGGGAGAGAATGGGGCTAATCTTCCCTTAGAACTTAAAATTGAAAATTCAAAAGAACCCGACTTAAAAATTTACTGTAAGCAATAGATACAATAGCTGAATTTCTGTAAATATTTTCCCTCAGTGAATGCGAGCTTTTTTATTTCAGTAATCTCTACACCAATGTGGGGCTCAAATTTACAACCCGAGATCAAGAGTTGCATTTTCTACCATCTGAGCCAGCCAGGCACCCCAGGGCTTTTTTATTTCAATCTGACAGATTTTTTTAGATAGAATGGCTGGTGGGGGGCGCCTGGGTGGCTCAGTTGGTTAACTGTCTGCCTTTGGCTCACGTCATGATCCCAGAGTCCTGGGATCAAGCCCCACATCGGGCTCCCTGCTCAGCAGAAAGCCTGCTTCTCCCTCTCCCACTCCCCCTGCTTGTGTTCCCTCTCTCGCTGTCTTTCTCTGTCAAATAAATAAATAAAATCTTTAACAACAACAACAAAAAAAGAATGGCTGGTGGGACCCAAAAGATTAAAAACTTCTAAGAAAACTTCATCTACCAGTGGCATAGAAGGACTAGGAAAGAGATGGGGAGTTGGGGCTTTAAGCCACAGGTATAAAGAGCTATTAGAAGCTACAGTGAACTCTGAAACCAGTACCTTAGACCCAGCAAGAAGGACCCTGCCTTTGCATGTCACAGATATACACCAAAAAAGCACTTATTAAATAACATACAAGTACCCCTGTCACTTGAAATTCAGGGCACATCGTTGGCATAGTGTGACTCATAAACTTAAACGTCCACTCCTGGAAATAACACCAATTAGACCCCAGGGAAACACTCTTCCATATCTCTTGCCCTATATTCACTATGCAAAAGGCAACGAACACAAATGCCATGAAGGTTTATGGTTTATGGTGCTGTTGACACAGAAGCAAGACCTTTGGAATGTGGGGAGGATCTGAATAGCAAAAACTGATAAGAGAAGAGACAAAATAACTGTCAAATTCTTCCTCTTATTGTGAATGCAATAGCTTTGGGCCTCATGAAGTATCTTTTCCTGGTACCAAGTATCCATTTTCTTGCTTCTCTCAGGGCACCAGAGATACTCGCAAATTAGGGTGAAAGTTCGAACAGTTGAACATGATGGCTGAGGAACATTTTGCAATACTGAACACTTTTATATTATTCTTAAATTTATGTAGGGGCACCTGGGTGGCTCAGTCAATAGAGCATCCAACTCTGGATCTCAGGTCTGGATCTCAGGGTTGTGAGTTCAAGCCCTGTGTTGGGTGTGGAGCTTACTTTAAAAAAAAAATAATTTATGTATAGGTAGGTATAGGCATAATATACATGAAATGTGATACAGACTCTTTACATTAGTAGCAAAATGGACATGTTATATGAGAATTGCAAATAGTTGAATTTTCATAAAAATATTTAATGTTTCATAAATTTGTAAAAATTAAATTTAAAAACTTACCTTTAGGGGCGCCTGGGTGGCTCAGTCGGTTAAGCATCTGCCTTTGGCTCAGGTGATGATCTCAGGGTCCTGGGAGTGGGGAGCCTGCTTTTCCAACTCTTCCTCTGCCTGCCGCTCCCCCTGCTTGTACTCTCTCTGTCAAATAAATAAATAAAATATTTAAAAAATAAAAAAAATAATAAAAAACTTATCTTTATAATTGTAAATTGTTATTAATTATAATTCATATATGTATTGTTTTTTTTTTTTTAAGATTTTATTTACTTATTTGACAGAGAGAGACACAGTGAGAGAGGAAACACAAGCAGGGGGAGTGGGAGAGGGAGAAGCAAGCTTCCCGCCGAGCAGGGAGCCCAACGCGGGGCTCAGCCCCAGGACCCTGGGATCATGACCTGAGCCGAAGGCAGACGCTTAACAACTGAGCCACCCAGGCGCCCCTGTATTGTCTTTAATTTTAACATAATTATACATTTTGAAAAAATAGTTTTTGAAGTATCTGAAAATAATTTTATTTTGTAAAAAAAAGACATAATTTGTGATATTTTTACCTTTAATTTATATTTTATACACATTCAAAACACTTACTTTTTTAATCCTTTAGATGACAGAATGAGTACAAGTTGAGGTCATAACAGAAAAAGACAGTACATGGGATGCCTGGGTGGCTCAGTCATTGAGCGTCTGCCTTTGGCTTGGGTCATGATCCCAGGGTCCTGGGATCGAGCCCCGCATCGGGCTCCCTGCTCAGTGGGAAGCCTGCCTCTCCCTCTCCCACTCCCTCTGCTTGTGTTCCCTCTCTCGCTGTGTCTCTCTCTGTCGAATAAATAAATAACATCTTTAAAAAAAAAAAGAAAAGAAAATACAAAATTATAGCTCAAAAACAGTAAAAAAAAGTCTCAAAAGAAAAAATTAAAAAACCTTTGAATCAAAGAGGCTATCTGCTTAAATATTTAAAAACTAAAACAAAGTGTTTATGAACCACATGAAATTTGCTAACAGCACATTACAAATTCTTTGCTTACTGAATATTTAATTACTGGTGAAAACAAGAAAATTGTTAGCATATTTTGCCAGGACAATGGCCAGTATATTGTTTATAAATGGCTTTGCCCATTTCCATTAAGGTCATTGTCAATCTGTTCTTATTTTTAAGTTTGTATCTGTGGCTAAATATTTAATTCAGCCTAGGAAATACCATCACTAAATTTGCTATATTCTGAGATTTTTATTCTCTCTTACTAGTTCACTTTCTTATGTTACTTGTCCTTCCCCTATGTCTGATAAATTGAAATACAACACAAAACAGTAAAGGGAATCATTCCAAAGAAAACTGCATTTTCACTTTTGGCATATCTTCTCCTTTTCACAGTAGTCACACCGATGAAGTCAACAGTTTTGGGGACAGATTATATCTGGGCACTTTTGTTTCACAATTTAATGTAAAACATATCAGGTATTCCTCAGTACTTTTGTTTCTGTACTTTGCAGTGATAATGCCATGTCTTAGCTTGTATAAGGTTCTGCAGTTTCCAAGACACTTTTATCACTTATAATCCCACAACAGCCTTGGGTGGTGGAACTCACATTTACATTAGAGAAAACAATGTTTACAACACCATGAATGTGACAGATTTGGGACCACCAGTGGTATACTGGTCAGTGTTTTACAACTGAATCTTAGAAGGTATGGAGAACCCTAATTGTAGAGTTTACCAATTTCCTTGAAGTAAATGCTCCCACCATGGCCAATTCAACCTACCTGTGTCAATTGGCTCCTAAGTGTTCTGAAAACTTAACAAGTGGCTCTTGCAAACAGGAAGAAGCCAGCTCTAGCACACCCCCCAGTCACATTAAATTCATTCCAAAAGTTTATGAAAACTTACATATGTGCCTGGTTTTGAGATTGGGATATCAAAATAGAAGATATGGATGTGCCAGTTTAGTTGGCATATTAAACCAACAATGAAGCTATTAAATGGTAAATTATGTGGTCTTAATTATAAATGCTCCTGGAGGGGCACCTGGGTGGCACAGTCGGTTGGGCCTCCAACTCTCGGTTTTTGCTCAGGTCATGATCTCAGGGTCGTGAGATTGAGCCCCATGTTGGGCTCCGCGCTCAGTGTGGAATTGGCTTGGGTTTCTCTCTCCCTTTCCCTCCGCCCCCTCCCCCCTCAAAAAAATAAGTAAATCTTTTTAAAAAATTAATAAATGCTTCTGAGTGTGATGATAGGTAGGTTCTAAACTGGCCCTCAATGATCCCTGACTCCCAGTATTCACACCCTTATGGAATCCACCCCCTTCAGTGTGGGTAGAACTTGTGACGTTATTCTAATTTTCTTAACCAATAGAATATGATAATGGTGCAAAGCTGATGGGATGCCACTCCGTAATTATGTTATATTAAATTGTAACTTCTGGCTTACTAGCATACTCTGTTTCTGGGTTTGATGAAGCAAGATATGGCAAGGACCTATGGCAAGGAACTAAGGCCCTCAGTCTAGTAGCTTTTAAGGAACTGAATTCTGCCAACAACCACGGGAACGAGGAAACAGCTCCTTTCCTAGTCAAACCTTCAGATGGGACTGCAGCACAGGCCAGTATCTTGATTGTGGTCTTGAGAGAGACCCTGATACAGAGGACTCAGCTAAGCCATGTGCAAACTCCTGACCCACACAAATAGTGAGATAATAAATGTGTACTGTTTTAAGCAACTAAGTTTGTGTAATTTACCACGTACCAAGAGATAATACAGTGTGTGCTAGAGTACTGTCCTAGAAAATGTTATGTGGAATTATGGCTAGTATGGAAATTGAATAAGATTTTTATAGTGTGAAGAATTGGGGGAGGGGCTTTGAGGGCATGCTGGGAGATAAGATTAGTTTGAAAGAGCAGGATCTATCAGGAGGGCACTTAAAAATTCATGTTTCAGCCTAATACTGATTTAATACATTATGCCAAATACTTTTTTGGGGCAATGCTATACAGTTTTAAGCAAAGACAAACAAGCTTTTACATAGCTTAAAATCTGACAGAGACCTGACAATCAACAAATAAGTAAATACAAGAGAACAGTAAGAATTATGCAGAGAATTAAAGCAGAATGGTGTGTTGGGGAGTATCTACTTGGCTACTGTAGATTAGAAAGTAAGGAAAGGTGTGGCAGGTCTGGAGAATGGCCCCCACATCCATTCTCTCCCTGTTTCCTCTTACGTAACAGAATCGGCCAAGTTTTGACCAGGCAACTAACTACCCAAGTAGGAACCATACTTTCCAGCCTCCCTTGCAGCTAGGTGTGAACATGTGACTAAGTGAGCAGAACTGATATTGCAATTTCCAGGTCTTATTTTCATAAGAAAATTGTTTTTTCTGCATTTTCTCTTTTTCCTTTTTTTCCAGGCTGGAATATAGACAGATGTGGATGAGCTTTAATCATGTGAATGAAGACTGTATCCTATGGTAAGAACAGGCTAGAAGGAACCAGGGTCCCTATATGATCTCCCAAAGCAGAGCTGCCCACTCACCCTTAACCACCTCCCTGCCTCTGGATGTTACATGAAAGAGAAATAAACTTTAAACTTTCCCTTGAGTTACTGTATTTGGGGATCTCCTTGTTATCTTAGTTTAGCCTATGCCTTACTACTACAGGTGACCTCTCAGAGGCAGTGACATTTAGGCTAAGAGCTAAGTGAAAAGAATGAAAAAGCTATACAAAGTGGAGAGAGAGCATTTGAGACAAATGAAAAGGACCTAAAAAGAGAAAAGTCAGTATGCCTAGGGCGTAGGGAGTGAACAAACAATGGAGATGGGCTTGGAGAAAAATTAGTTGAGGACCACATCATGTAGGGGTTTGAAGGCTAAGGTAAAGAATTTTGCTTTTAAGTATAAGGGGAAACCAGTGGAGGATTTTTAAATATTAAGAGAAGTGTCATAATTGGATTTATGTTTAAAAAAATCACTCAGGCAGGACGCCTGGATGGCTCAGTCGTTAAGCGTCTGCCTTCAGCTCAGGTCATGATCCCAGGGTCCTGGGGCTGAGCCCTGCATTGGGCTCTGTGCTCCGTGGGAAGCTTCCTTCTCCCTCTCCCACTCCCCCTGCTTGTGTTCCCTCTCACGCTCTCTCTCTCTCTGTCAAATAAATAAATAAAGTCTTTAAAAATAAATAAATAAAATTTAAAAATCACTCAGGTTTGCTCTGTGGTAAATCATCTGAGGGAGCCAAAGATATGTTTTGGACATATTAAGTTTAGCAAAATATTCAAATGAGATTAACTGACCAACTTAGTAATTAGTACAAGGGTCTTTGAGCCTCAAGATGGTAATGATGCTTAAGAAAAATAATATGTTTTACAAAGGACCAATCCAATTGGTAGACACTATTTAAATTATCCTCTGTCAAATTAACAAGGACTTACCTTGCCAAGATTCTTGGCACTTTTATATTAACTTAAATTGCATTGGGAAAAAGCATAATAGTAATTGAAAAGCAACTAATTATAAGCAATTATAAGCCAAATTATGTTTACACCACAATTAGTGTTTGAGGTGGTTTAGTAGACAGATTCTTCATTTCAATAAGCAACCATCAAATAATTGAATAGTTTGTAAAACACGTAAATACTTCTTTTATCTTTATTCCAAGTATAACTGCCACATTCTCTTTGAATTATTATCATAAAATAAGCAACATTTATCTTTTGTCCCAATTCCCAGTTTGAGTTGGATGCTTTTTAAAAAATGGCAAGAGTAGTCTATGTACCTACCACACAACATAGCTTCTTTCAACAGGTTTCATGGAGAAATGTGAACAAATTCACGTTCTTGTAAGACAAATACTACCCTGGAGGGAATCTAGAGTGCAAATTCAAACCACGGCTTTTTCACTAGGTTTTTCATGCTTAAAACAATCTCATTTCACTTTCGGTTGAGGGAAGTCTTTCTCTAAGGATGACAGGGAAAAGTCTTTTGTGTTGTGACAATGGTAATTTTTACGTCAGGATGGGTTTTTTTCTCCCCTATTCCCGAGTATAAGTCATAACTTTGTTACCACAATTTTGCCACTGTTTGAAAATTATGACTTGCCAACTATTTTACAGTTCACATTGATCACTGAAGTATTAAATTTATGGTTCTTTATTTTTTTTAAGTTCATGGTTCTTTAAATCACCACTAGTGATATGTCAGAATGCCTGTTACATGAATTTCCAAATGCTTCTGAAGCACGTGAGATGATATCACTGTAAATTCTGGAGGGGGGGGCTTTCAACTAGCTCATCAGTTTGAGAACATTCAAAGAAAAAAATTATCAAACAATTTCAGATTATATTTAATAAACCAGTTTCTAGAAATAGTTTTGCAAAATAAATTCCCACCAGTTGACTTAATCGAGCACGGAATTGCCAGTGCTTTCACGGCCGCTGCTGCACTCGGCCAACTCCAAGGCTTGGCGAGCCACATGGTGGGAGGTAGGTAGAGCCAGAGCCCTCCAAGGCTGGGCGCCACGTTGCTTTTCTCTTTTAAATAGGGAGACAACGCTTCTGGCTATTGTGTAAACGGGTCGAGAACTGCGTTTACTCGCACATCAGCTAAGGCACGAGCAGAATTAAAGCGCCTTCTAATCCGACCCTTAGCAACATGTGCGTCACGGACAAATGTTGAGTTTTAATGCGTGGCTTCTTTCGCCTTGGGGAAACGCACTTTAGAGAATGGCCAAGTACCTCAGCAATCGCGGTGAACTGCACAGGATCAAAACCACCACGCCATCCCAGCAGTGGCCACCGCCCCCGCCGAACCCCGCCAACCCTTCCTAAGGACCCACCCATGTTCTCTGCTAATCAGTTGTTTAACGCAGCGCGGCACAGCCTTTCCTCACTACTTTCCCGTTCTCCCCACCCATTCCTCATTCGACCCCAGGTTCCTAATCCCCAAACGGACCACACAGCGCCGTCTCCCGCCCAGGGGACAGCGCGAAGCCGAACCGCAGCACGGCGGGCAGCTCCCCGCGCTCCCGGCAGGCGGGCCGCCAGCCAGCCGCAACTCGGCGGCTGCTGATTGACAGGCGGCAGCAGCAATGAGCCTCAGGGGCGGGATGCTGCGTCACTTCCTGGCCTTTCGGGGGAGATGGGGTATATAAATGCGGTGCTCACGCAGCGCCCTCGCTTCCACAGTATGGCCGGCGACATTAGCTAGCGCTCGCTCTACTCTCTCTAACGGGGAAACAGCGGACTACAAGAGACTGAACTGTATCTGCCTCTATTTCCAACAGACTCACGTTCAACTTTCGCTCACAAAAAAAAAAAAAGCCGGGAAAATTTTATTAATCCTTTTTTTAAAAAAAAAGTTAATATAAAATTATAGCAAAAAAAGGAACCTGAACTTTAGTAACACAGCTGGAACAATCCGCAGCGGCGGCGGCAGCGGCGGGAGAAGAGATTTAATTTAGTTGATTTTCTGTGGTTGTTGGTTGTTCGCTAGTCTCACGGTGATGGAAGCTGCACATTTTTTCGAAGGGACCGAGAAGCTGCTGGAGGTTTGGTTCTCCAGGCAGCAGCCCGACGCAAACCAAGGATCTGGAGATCTTCGCACCATCCCCAGGTGGGTGCTGGGGGCTGTCGCCGCTTCGAAAGCATCAGCCACGGGCGGGGGCCGGGTTCCCGCAGCCTTCAGGTGGGGGCAGCTCCCCAGGCGGGGCTCGTTTCGGTGGCCGTGGAGGGGGCCCCGGTGCTGGGGGTGGGGAGCGGCCGCGTCCACGCGGGGCGCGAGCCGGCTCCTCCCGCCGCCGTTGCTGGGCCGGGCGCTGCCCGGGGGGAGGGGAGGAGGCCGGCGCGCCGCGTGCTCAGGTAACGTCTCCCGCGCGGCGTGCGGGGCGGCGGGCGGCGCCAGTCGGGGTGGTTTGTGGGCCCGCGCCGTCCGACTTTCCCCTCCGGAGTTGGCGGTCCGGGGCCCCGGGTGGGGACGTTTTTGGGCCGCGCGGGCTGCCTCCCGGCAGGTGTGGCTCGACAGGCTTAGTCAGGCGCTAATTTGGGCGTGCCCGTCTCTGAGAGCGAGGAGGGAGGGAGCGAGTCTGAAGCCGGGCTCGTTCTCTCCGCGTGCTGCGGGAGGAGGGGGCTCTCCAGGTCTCGGACTGAGGGTCTGGCGCGCAGGCCTCCCGCCCGCGGTCCGCGCTGGCAGCATGTGGCGCCCGGGCGGCGGGGATTGGGCGGGAGCAGTGTCGCAGTGGCTGGGCCCCACCGCCGCCTTAACGTGCTCTGCACCAAATCCTTTTCGGGGCGGCCCCGGGAGACGGCCGCGGAGCCCACCGAGGCTTGCCCCCGAGACTCTTGACCTTGGGAGTGTAACCTGTTACCGCGTCGGCGGGTTCCGGGCGAGGTGCGGGGTGCTGGAAGGTTTGACTGCATTTACGGGCTAGAGGCCCGTCCGAGCCAGGACATAATACCTTTAGTGCCTAAACCTGCAAAGGAATCTGGGGCCCCAGCCTCCCACCCCGGGCAGTCACGCGAGAGGGCTGGGCTGATCGGGCAGAAAAGGAGAGGTCTTCTTGTGGTTTGGGGAAAGCTGAGCGCAAAAGCGCAGGCGGTTGCGAAGGTGCTGGGCCTTTCTCCGCGGCGCTCACACCACTAGCCGCCCCTTGCCTTTCGGCGCACAAGTGCGGCGAGTGTGGCGGTGCGGCGGAGGAACCGGCGCGGCTGCCTCATTGAGGCGACGACCAATGAGCTCCGGGGCCCGACAGAGAGCCTGGCCCCAGGGTGTGGGCCAATGGGCGTTTCAGGAATGTAGGCTGCGCTCGCTGCTGTCCCTGACAAAAAGCAACTGGAGAAGGGAATCCAGGCGGACACGTGCTGCCGGGACTTTTAAGGCAGTATATCTATCTTGAAGGATTCTCCTGCTGGAAAGCGTCGTGTTAGCTAAAATGTGACAGGTCTCATTTTTCAAGCTTTGTGCGACACTTAAGATGTCTAACGTAGCCTTTTACTACGTGCCAGGCTGAGCTTTAAACATTTTATAGTATAGGAAGCAGTTACTTATAAATAAGGGGAAGCTTAGTATTTCCTCCATTTCACAAAGGGGAAAACTCCCTGGTGGTGGTGGTGGTATGCGTCTGATGAAACCATTGTGATTAGATAATGTTAGAAAATCCTGTCGGTGAAGAACTAGTGAGTGAGTCGTATACGGTGGATAACAAATTGTTTTGCTCTGGCTCTTTAAATGTTTGGAAGCTTTATTTGTAAGCACACATTCTTTTTTTTTTTTTTTTTTTTTAAAGATTTTATTTATTTATTCATGAGAGACAGAAACAGAGGGAGAAGCAGGCTCCCAAGGAGCGGGAAGCCCGATGCGGGACTCGATCCCAGGACCCTGGGATCATGACCTGAGCCGAAGGCAGATGCTTAACCATCTGAGCCACCCAGGCGCCCTGTAAGCACACATTCTTAATAAAGGAAAGAGGGTTTTTCCTCCCTCCAAGTTCTTAGGCAAAAATACCAGAATTTAAGCTTGGGCTTTTCTCGTTAAGTTCCCTGAGTCGAAGGGGGGCGGAGAAAGGCTCATAAAAGGGTAGTTTGGTTTCTTTAAATGTCTGAGAACCACTTTTCCTTTGTACTTTTCGGCTGCTGAAATTGTTTTGCTCCCTTGGTGTGGCTCTTAAAATGATGGCAAAAGTTAAACCTTCAAGGACAGAATATTCAATTTTGTTCGTGATTTAGTGCCACGTTTTATAGACATTAAACATTGGTTAAAGCACTATTTTGAGAGTTTATATCACATTTCAGCTGTTGCAGGTAGAGCAAGTAAGAACTGAAAAATCTTCCATTTAGCTGAAGTCCATTGGCAACCTTGGTAGGAACTTTTCTCTGTGACCTGTCGAGCAAGGATGCACAGGTTAGGTTATTAACTAGGAGGTAAAAATACGTGAAAAATAGTAGATGCGAGGTAAATCATCTAAAATCAGTGGCCTGGCCAGAGATCATTGGCTTCTGGTCTTTTGAGGAGTTGGGTGTTAGGCGCTTCAGAGGAGGATTATAATCTAGAAGAGTAATTCATAATGAAATGGTTAAGTAAGTAAATTGCCTTGGAATATCTAAATTTGAATTCAGACAGCATTCAATAGCTAGCTGTTTGATACCTCATCTCTAAAATGAAAATAGTGTACCTACCTTCATAGGGTCATTGTAAGGATTAAGTGGGTTCATATATGTACAGTACTTAAACTGACACAGTAACCACTCTAAGTATTATATCATCTTCTGGGGTGAGTTGTTTTGTTTGCCTTTAAAGACCATCCCCGCCCCCTTTTTTCAGATTTTATTTATTTACTTGAGAGAGAGCAAGCCAGAGAGAGCTTGAGCAGGGGGGCAGAGGGAGAAGTGGACTCCGGGCTGAGCAAGGAGCGGGACATGGGGTTCAATCCCAGGACCCCAAGATCATGATCTAAGCTGAAGGCAGACATTTAACCTACTGGGACACCCAGGCGCCCCTCCTTTTCTCCTTTTTTTTTTTTTTTTAAAGATTTTATTTATTCGTGAGAGATAGAGAGAGGGAGAAGCAGGCTCCCCGCTCTGCGGGGAGCCCGATGCGGGACTCGATCCCAGGACCCTGGGATCATGACCTGAGCTGAAGGCAGACGCTTAACCGACTGAGCCACCCAGGCGTCCCCTTTTCTCCTTAAGCAAACAAGCCTGGGGAAGAAATTGTCAGATTGTAGTGTACATGTTAAAAGACTACATGTTGAAGGGTGTCCTAGCAATTCAATGTATTTTTATTCGAGTAGAGAGTTTTATATTGCATCATTATATTTTTATCATTAAATAGTGTATTAAAATTTAAAAGCCAGAAAGTCCTTGCCTCCACACCCCCACTCAGTAATTCCATTAAAATGCAACTAAAGTCATAGAAGACATTAACAGACTGGAGTAAAATAAACAAGTAAATAAATTACACTCTTCATAAAACATAATAACCTAAGGGCATGGGAAGAATTAACTGTGAAAAGGCACAAATGTCCTAAGAGGGCCTTGCTATAGATGCTAGACATTAAAAAAGATAAAGTTGTTACGGGAAAATGCCCCCTTGTACTTTTTTCCAGTTACCGTCCTACCGTCTCCTCCCAACTTCTAACCACTATAGATTAGTTTTCCCTGTTTTTGAGCTTTAAATAACATGGAATCATTTAGTATGAATCATTACGTAAGGCCTCTTTTGGTCAGCCTTATGTTTGACATTTTGTGTAGTGTTTTGTCAGTGTACACAATTTTTCATTCTATTGTTAATGGGTATTTGAGTAGATTACAGTTTGCTATTACAAATATATTGCTATGAACACTAGTATGTCATTTAGTGAACAGTATGCTTTTCTGTTAATAAACATCTAGGAGTAGAATTGTTAAATCATAAGGTGTGCATATATCCAACATGGGGGTGCTAGTTGCTCCATATCTTCATCCAACACTTGGTATTATCTTTTTAATTTTAGCTATTGTGGGTGTATAAAAGTATGTACTTCCCATCAGACTAATGGAGTTGAGCATCCTTTCATGTCTTCATTCACCATTTGGATATCTTTTGTGAAATGCCTATTTTGGAATGCCTTTTCAGTTTGTACGAGTTCTTTATATATTGTGGATGAATTCTAATATGTGTTATTATAGGTATCTTGCACCCTCAGTGGCTTCCCCTTTCTTTCTATTAGTGATATCTTTAGAAACAGAAGTGCATAGGTTTTGTGTTTTGGGTTTTTTGTTTTGTTTGTTTTTTAAGATTTTATTTGAGGGGCGCCTGGGTGGCTCAGTCTGTTAAGCGTCTGCCTGCAGCTCAGGTCATGATCCCAGCATCCTGGGATCGAGCTCTGTGCTCAGCAGGGAGCCTGCTTCTCCCTCTCCCTCTGCTTGCCTGCTTGTGATCTCTCTCTCTGTCAAATAAATAAAATCTTTAAAAAGACAAAGATTTTACTTATTTGAGAGAGAGAAAGCATGGGGGGAGGGGCACTGCAGAGATGGAGAAGCAGACTCACCGCTGAGCAGAGCGCCTGACATGGGGCTTGATCCCAGGACCCAGGGATCATGACCTGAGCTGAAGGCAGAGGCTTAACGAACTGAGCCACCCAGGCGCCCCAGAAGTGCATAGTTTTAATGTAGTCCAGCTTACCAATATTTTCTCTTTAATGGTGAGCAGATTTTTGTTTTTGTTTTTTAATTTTTAATTTTTTTTAAGTAACCTATACAGGCAACATGTGGCTTGAACTTGATCAAGAGTCTCGTGATGCTCTACCAACTGAGCCAGCCAGCTGCCTCTGGTTAGCAGCTTTGCATCCAATTTAAGATATCTTTGCTCATTTTAGATTAATGAAGATGTTCTTTTTTCCTCCTAAATTTCATTTTGCTTTTCATATTTAGATCTGCATTCCATCTGGAATTTTATTTTTAATACAGTATGAGGGAATACAGTGCACTTGAAGTAAAATTGGCTCATCTTTCCAGGCTGCTTTTTTTTTTTTTTTTTTTTTTTTTTTTTTTTTTTAAGATTTTATTTATTTGAGACAGAGAGAATGAGATGGAGGAAGGTCAGAGGGAGAAGCAGACTCCCTGCCGAGCAGGGAGCCTGATGCGGGACTCGATCCCGGGACTCCAGGATCATGACCTGAGCCGAAGGCAGTCGCTTAACCAACTGAGCCACCCAGGCGCCCATCTTTCCAGGCTTTAACTCCCAAGTCAATCTGGAACTTCTCTGTTAAACATTTCCCCACTCTCCTATAGGCCAATTAGAAGAATTTACCTCACCTGTAATCTGAACAAATTACAGAACACTGAGAATCTTTTTACTAACTTTTTGAGGGAGACAAAGGGTACATTATATAATTTTTGTTGTTTTGAGAGAGTACAAGAGGGGGCAGGAGGGACAG
The DNA here is from genome assembly GCF_002201575.2 of Neomonachus schauinslandi. NCBI lineage: Eukaryota > Metazoa > Chordata > Mammalia > Carnivora > Phocidae > Neomonachus > Neomonachus schauinslandi. The sequence continues at coordinate 50,378,839 of NC_058410.1, read as the reverse complement.
AGGGAGAATTTTTGTTTTTAAGATTTTATTTATTTGGGTAAGAGGGAGAGGGACAAGCCGACTCCCCACCGAGTGCGGAGCCCAACTCAGGGTTTGATTCCCAGGACTCCGAGACCACAACCTGAGCGGAAGTCAGACACTTTAACTCACTGAACCACCCAGGCGCCCTGGGGGGAGAGAGAGAATATTAAGCAGGCTTCATGCCTGGCATGGAGCCTGATGCAAGCCAGATCTCACAACCCTGAGATCATGACCTGAGCTGAAACCGACTGGGAGTCAGTCGCTTAACTGGCCAAGCCACCCAGACACCCCTTTTTGTTCTTGGGTTGTGAGATTGAGCCCACATTGGGCACTAAAAAATAAAAATAAATTTTAAAAATGGAAAATCTTGTGTGGCTCAGATTGAAGAATACTGGTTAACAACATGTTGAAGAAAAGCTGCAGTCCAGTGTACAGTGTATCCATATGAAAAAAGGAATAGATGATATGTTCTAAAACAGACTTAATTCACACATTACTTGAATTTGAAGTGTAAAAGGGGTGGTATATTAGGTTTAACCTGCAGTTTCTCCAGCAGTTTTTCAGATTTCAAAAGGATCTGAACAGAAATCAGTGATCATGTATTAAAAGGTCTTGGGATTGCAGGACCAAACAAAAGCCTTTTATGTTAAGGAAATGACAGCTATGGGGAGGAAGTCTGTTAGAAAATAAGAAATTTTGCTGAGAAGAAAGATTTTTGCTTTTGAATTTATAACCCTGAGCTATTTTTCCTAGTAATGAGGTGGGTTCAGATGGGAAATTATAGTGGACATGAAGAGAGTAAATATTAACTATGGGAAGGTTAGAGGTGTATTTTTGCACAGTTAATGTGAAACCATAAAAACTAGAATCTGTAGTGTTCATGTTGAAGGCATTTAGGACTAGTGGGATATTCTGCTATTTTTCTCCTTCAAATTTTGTAAGCTAAAATTTAATTTTTAGTAAAGGATTGGGGCAGTTGCAAAGATTGTAAATCACACCTCAACATTAACTTTCCCAGAACTCCTGTCTTAACCACATCATTGCACAGTATTGCAGTATCAGTGATTTTACATTGAAGAAGTTTACAACCCATTGCCAAAACCTTTTAGTGTAAATGTTTTTAGTAGAAAAGCTTCATATTGAATTAAGCTTCTCATTACATTCTTCAGAAAAGTTTGAACTGCTATCCCCAAAGCACCCTTTCTAAAGTATGCATTAAAACTAATAACTGTAGCAGTAATTATACCCATTGTGATTAAAATTAGCCTATTTTCAGTTGATTTCTTTGAACAAAAGGGGAAGGCTTTTATTTTTCTGGATATCTGAACTAACTGCCCTGATTCAGGGAAGATATCCAGAATTTCTGGTCAGTCTAGGCTTCGCTAAAGAATGATCTCCTGGTTGGGGCGCCTGGGTGGCTCAGTCGTTAAGCGTCTGCCTTCGGCTCAGGTCATGATCCCAGGGTCCTGGGATCCAGCCCCGCATCGGGCTCCCTGCTCAGCTGGGAGTCTGCTTCTCCCTCTCACTCTCCCCCTGCTTGTGTTCCCTCTTTCGCTGTGTCTCTCTCTGTCAAATTTAAAAAAAAAAAAAAAAAGAATGATCTCCTGGGGCGCCTGGGTGGCTCAGTCGTTAAGTGTCTGCCTTTGGATCGGGTTATGATCCTCAGGGTCCTGGGATCGAGCCCCACATCAGGCTCCCTGCTCCTGGGGAATCCTGCTTCTCCCTCACCCACTCCCCCTGCTTGTGTTCCTGCTCTCGCTATGTCTCTATCAAATAAATAAATATTTTTTTAAAAAAGTGATCTCCTATTTTAGGATGGTGTTGACCCAAAGACTAATACACTTGGGTAAGGTATAGAGGCCTGAATGTAGTGTGGTAAGGGGAAAGTCTCTAAAACAGATTAGTGTGACTTTTGGGTAAATTACTAGGTAACCCTGAACCCAGTTTTTATTCGCATGGAGGCCTTTTAAATGCAAATTTCTAGGCACCATTTGCTGCATGTCTGACCTACTGGGTCTGAGGTTAGGATCCAATTCATCGGGCGATGAGAGTGGTAACTCTGCTCTGACGGGTTTCTTCCACCTGCCAGCAGCATTCTGTTCTCTCAGACATTTATTTGTAAAATTGTGACTTATTTTAAGTGGGTAGTATTGTAAGTAGAGTCACATTGTTGATCTCTAGAACTTTTTCATCTTACAAAACTGAAACTATACCCATTCATTTCCCCTTTCCTCTTCCTGGAGTCCTTGGCAAACATCTTCCTTTAGGATTTTGGCTACTTTAGACACTTCATAGGAGTGTGAGTACCTCTTAATGGAATCATACAGTATTTGTCCTTCCATAACTGGCTTATTTCACATAGCATAAGGTCCTCAAGATTCATCCATGTTGTATGTATATATCACATTTTATTTATCTAGTAATCCTTTGATGGACATTTAAGTTGCTTCCATCTCCTGACAGTTGTGAACAACAACAAACATGGGTGTGCAAATACCTCCTTCCAGACCTTGTTTTGAATTCTTTTGGATATATACCCAGAGGTGGGATTACTGGATTGGTCATATGGTAATTCTGTCTTTAGGGTTTTGAGGAACTTCCATACTGTTTTCTGTAATGGCTGTACCATTACACCAATGATGCACAAATGTTAAAATTTCACCACATCTTTGCCAAAACTTCTTGTTCTCTCTTTTTTTTTTTTTTTTTTTACAGTAGACATGCTAATGGATGGGAGGTGTTATTTCATGGTTTTGATTGGCATTTCTCTTATTAGTGATGTTGAGCATCTTTGCATATGCTTGTTGGCAGTTTGTGTATCTTTTTGGAGAATTGTCTATACAGATCCTTTTGTCAGTTTTTTAATTGGGCTAATTTATTTAGTTTTCTTTTTAAGTGTTCTCTGTACCCAATGTGGGACTCGAACTCACAACCCCATTTGAAGAGTCCCACACTCCACTGACTGAGCCAGCCAGGTGCCCTGTTGGGTTATTTGTTTTTGCCCTTGGGGAAGTTCCTTATAGAATCTGGATATTTACCTTTTATCACCTATATGATTTGCAAGTATTTTCTCCTGTTGAGTACTTTCCTATGATGTGCAAAAGTTAAGATTTGATGTAGTTCCATTTGTCTTTTACCTTTGTTGGGTGTGCTTTTTGTGTCATATCTAAGAAAGCATTGCCAGATCCAGTGTCCTGAAGCTTACCCCTATGTTTTCTAGGACTTTTGTAGTTTGGGTCTTAATTTTGGTCTTTATTATTAATGAATTTTTGTAGATGGTGTAAGGTGAGGATCCAACTTCATTCTTTTGTGTGGACACCCAGTTTTCCCAGCACTGTTTGATGGCTTTTCCCCCCCCAATTTTGTAGTCTTGGCACCTTTGTTGAAGGTCATTTGACCTATGGCATTTCTTTTTACATGCTACATTTAAAAATGTAGTCAGTTGTCCATTTTGGGTTTTGTTGAATCAGATGACCTATAAGTCTGTCATCTTACTTGTGTCTTTTCCGTTGTAGATGCTCCAACTTGTTATGTTTTTAGTAAACCACAGATTCTTTAAAAAAAAAAAAAAAAAACTTCAAATATAATATACCATTAATGTTTTGCTTTCTGGCATGGTGACCTAATACTCAATCCATGTACTGTTACTAGTAAAGAGTATCCTATTTTGGGGGGATACTTAACCATGATCTGGGTGTGACTAGGATCCAGTAAAGCTTTATTTACAAAAGGAGGCTTATTTTCCTGGAAGAAATATGATAAAATAACTTGCTGAAATTCTCAGCTGTTTTTGGTGTTGATTTTTCACCTTTCTCTTTATATACATATATAGCATTGTATTGGCTTTTTTAGTTTTCTCTCACATCTTGATCCTTGATTTATTCTTTTTGAGCCTGTTGGCTCTCCTAAGGTTGTCTTTTTGGTTGATCATTTAGCTATGTGGAGTTGTTTTTTTTTTTTTTTTTTTAAAGATTTTATTTTTATTTATTTGACAGCGAGAGAGGGAACACAAGCAGGGGGAGAGGGAGAAGCAGGCTTCCCGCGGAGCAGGGAGCCCGATGCGGGGCTCGATCCCAGGACCCTGAGCCACCCACACGCCCCATCATTTAGCTATGTTGTAAGGTGTTTTAAATAAAGGCATTCTTTCATACTATGACTTTGAAAAAATACTAGAGGGTTTCTTTTAGGGGAGGAAGAGTTTGGTTGCAAAATTAACTAATGGTGAATGAGTGCAAGAGCATTTTGGTTTCTCTCAAGATGGAATAAGCACACTACTGTCTCTTGTGTTTACTAAAAACCTTGGGCAGAATGCATGGAACAGCTGAGGACTTTGAAAACTAAATGTTAGCAGGTGAATTGAAGAAAGAAACTATAACTCAAAATACCACTGAAACAACTGTGATTCCGTTTCTTTTTTTTATTTTTTTTTTCCTTTCCCTTTGGTTATCCCTTGGGGTGGTCTGAAAAGCTGCCAGAAGCTGGTAACTGCACACTAGGTGCAGGCAAAAAGACTTCCAAGAGAGGTCTTTTTCTGGACTGCAGAGAAGGAAAGGGAGCCGGCTTCTTTGAGTCAGAGAGAGTAGGGAAAATCCCTGTTCTGTTTTTGTATTGCTTTGCTTTTTGTGTGTGTGTTCTGCCCACAGCGTAGGCAGTTCTGTAACAGTTGTGGCCAGACAGATGCCTAACACTCTAGGTGCAGGAGGGAGACCCCTTTTTGACCTGAGGAATGTGGTCCCAAGAGTGAAGAGCATTGTGGATATTCCTATTGCTCTTTTCCCTTTTTGTCGTTTACTCATTTGGCCACAGAGAGACAGGTGGTCACAGGCAGCCTGCTGCAGTTGGACAAACTTAAAGCCTTGGCTTTTTAGCCAGAGGACCCAAGAATTGGGCCCCCTCCCCAAACCAGAAGTTGTCAGCAAGATTATGGGAAGGAGAGAGGTGAAGAAAGTGATCCCATAAAGGTTTATATAAATAACCCTGAGCTGTTACTGTATAGATCTGATCATAAACAGTACATCAAAGGCTTTGAAAACTGATAGACCACTGCCCAGTCCCAGTCTGGCGACTGGGCGACATGAAGGCAGGACAAATTTGAATACCGTGGCAAGGGCTTTCATAACTAAACTGAAGCCATAACATAACCCAAAGAAGCTGGATAAAAACTTGAAGACTGAACTTAACCTTTTTTTTTTTTTTTTTTTTTT